>NC_135594.1:16522073-16682256 GCF_965152235.1 Eretmochelys imbricata | reverse complement strand
TGGGTCTGTTTGGAACAGCTCCCTGGTTTGTTTTGCTTCCGCTGAGTCGATGTGGAGCTGACCAAGCCCTCCTAACAACCCCCCAACCCACCCCCCCCCGACCCCCATGCTTCAGGATCCTGACTCCCAAGGCCCCCCTTCTCCAACCCACTTGACCCCCTGAGCCATGGAGCAAAAGCCAACTAAGATACCAGGTAAGGGAGCAAAGACCTTCACAAAATACACTTGCCCCGAGTTGGGTCTTGTGGTTTGGGGGCGGACAGGCAGGGAGCCAGGACTCCTGGGTTCTCTCCTTGGCTCTGGAGGGGAGTGGGGTCTGGTGGTTAGAGCAGGCAAAGCCTGGTTTTTTTAATGCATCCAGCCACATCATTGGCATTAGGCCTGCTTGCCTGTCCCCTAGACAGGGAGAATTCCAAGAGACCCCCTGCAATTTCCCCCTTGCGGGGGTCCTCTGCTGGGCTCCAGCCCCTCCCCAACGTCCCCCAGTCCGCTCTGCTCTTGGGGTGACGGCGCTGGAAGATTTACGCTTGGCGTTGGCCTGCCAGGCCCCAGATTGGCAGGCGATTCGGAGAGCCTGGGGAAAGCACCCCCTGCCCCATTCTGCACTGGGCGGGGGAATGTCCTCCCTGACCTCCAGCCTCCCTCTGTGAGGGGCATCGGCCTTTGGCCCTGAGCCTGGCACGCTGGTCGGGCTCCTGGGCACGCGGATGATCAGCACGGGAAGTAGGGGGATTGGAGCCAGTGCACAGGGGACCCACTGTCTGGACAGGCACAGAGTCAGAGCTATGGGCCTGCTGGCTCAGGGGGGCTGGGAATGGGGCACAGGGCCTGTCCACTCTGGGGGGCGCCAGCTCCCATCGCGCCCCAGGGCAGGGACTGGCTGGCTCAGGGGGCGGTGATTGGTGTTATCGGCAGCGTACACAGCACGGGGGTCAGTGATCTCGGTGTCCGTAGTTCCCCCCCTTCTCCCCTCCCCCCCCCGCCCCGGCAGGGTGCCCAGTGGGTGAGACCAGCCAGTCCTAGGGCAAGGACAGCCTGTGGGGCTGAGGTGCCCGGCGAGCTCCCAGGGGGCAGGATGTCGGCCGAGGCGGGGGAGCTCACCCAGACGCCGCTGCAGAAAGTGTGGATCCCACGCACCAGCAACCGGCTGCACCAGCGCAGGGGGTGTGAGTGGGGGGTGGCCTGTGGGGGAGCTGGGCAGGGACTGGGTGGCTCAGGGGGGCAGGAATGGGGCATTGGGCCTGTCCCCTCTAGGGGGCACAAGCCCTGGCTGGCTAAGGGAGGTGGGGAATGGGGCCCAGGGCCTGTCCCCTCTAGGGGGTTCAGGTCCCAGGGGTGTGGTAGTTTGAGGGTGCAGCTTGATTGGGGATCTGGCCTCTAGCCCCCCATCCCTGTTGCTGTGTCCGTTCTCCCCCACACAACAGCCTCCGTGCCTCAGTTTACCAATTCGCCCACTATGGTGATCCTGGTGGGGCTGCCGGCCCGTGGGAAGACCTATATCTCCAAGAAGCTGACCCGCTACCTGAACTGGATTGGGATCCCCACAAAGGGTGAGGTGGGGGTAGGCTGGGGTTCAGAGGAGATGGGGGGGTGGAGATTGGGGTGGCTGGAGTCTCTAAGGTGGGTCTGTGGAGCTGGCAGGGACAGAGATCTCTTGGGGGGAGGGAGTTGTGGGGCGGGACAGGGGAGTTCTCTGATTGTGGTGGCAGGAAATTAGAGGGCAGGGTGGGTGTCTGTCGGGGGGCTGTGGGGAGGGGTATGGGACCCCAGCCCACCCCCCACTCTCCCCGCAGTGTTCAACGTGGGGCAATATCGCCGCGAGGCTGTGCAGACCTACAAAAACTATGAGTTCTTCCGGCCAGATAACCAGGAAGCCATGCACATACGCAGGTGAGGGGGTGAGCTGGGGGCACTGCAGGGGGGAAGCTCGTGGCGCTGGGGGTGACTCCGGCTGGGGGCACTGCTGGGGGGAAGTTTGCAGCAGAGCTTGGGGGAGGGGTGGGGTATGTGTAAGGGTCTCACCCCTCCTCTCCCCCAGGCAGTGCGCTCTGGCCGCTCTGAAGGATGTCCACACTTACCTGAGCCGTGAAGAGGGACAGGTCGCGGTAAGAGGGACCCTCCCCCTTCCTCCCCCCGCCAGGCCCATGGGCCCATCTACCCTGGCCTCATGCCTGCTCCTATGTTCAGGTGTTTGACGCCACCAACACGACACGGGAGCGAAGGAACATGATCCTGCAATTCGCCAGTGACCATGGCTACAAGGTAAAGGGGGGGGCATGGGTCTGGCCCAAGGCACTGCTATAGGGAAGTCCACAGTACTTCGGGGGCCTTGGTTGTGGGCTCCACTGGGGGGAAGCTCACAGTGCTGGGGAGGGGTGTCCGGGGGGGGGAATGTTGGGGAGGGGTGCCCAGCTGGGGGCACTTTCAGGTGGGAAGGGCGCAGTGTTGGGGGGGGGGCGGGGGACACTGCTGGGGGAAGTGCGCAGTGCTGGACTCTCCAGTCTCACTGTCAGACCCACTTTAACCCCCTCCCAGGTGTTTTTCATTGAGTCCATCTGTGATGACCCTGATATCATCGAGGAGAACATCACAGTGAGAGAAAGACCCCCCCCACCCCCGTCGGGACCCTTGCAACCCGGTGTGTCCCCCCCCACACACGGGGGAGGTGGGTGGCCCGGGGTGTCCTGCCACCACATACCCAACCCACACACCCACCCAGGGGGAGGAGGGTGGCCCAATATGTATGTCCCCCCCAGGCACACACACCCAGGGAGTGGCAGGTAGCCCAATGTCTATGTTCCCCCCCACACACACACACACACGCCCAGGGGGAGGCGGGCGGCCCCGTGTCGTCCCCCCCCACATGCCCAGGGGGAGGCGGGCGGCCCCGTGTCGTCCCCCCCACATGCCCAGAGGGAGGCGGGCGGCCTCGTGTCCCCCCCCACACATGCCCAGGGGGAGGCGGGCGGCCTCGTGTCCCCCCCCACACACACACACGCCCAGGGGGAGGCGGGCGGCCCTCGTGTCCCCCCCCACACACACACACGCCCAGGGGGAGGCGGGCGGCCCCGTGTCCCCCCCCCACACACACACACGCCCAGGGGGAGGCGGGCGGCCCCGTGTCCCCCCCCCCACACACACGCCCAGGGGGAGGCGGGAGGCCCCGCGTCCCCCCCACCCCACACACACACACGCCGCCCAGGGGGAGGCGGGGCGGGCCCCGCGTCCCCCCCCCCACACACACCCACGCCCATGGGGAGGCGGGCGGCCCCGCGTCCCCCCCCCCCACACACACACCCACGCCCAGGGGGAGGGCGGGCGGCCCGCGTCGTCCCCCCCACACACACACCCACGCCCAGGGGGAGGCGGGCGGCCCCGCGTCCCCCCCCCCACACACACACACACGCCCATGGGGAGGCGGGCGGCCCCGCGTCCCCCCCCCCCCACACACACACACGCCCAGGGGGAGGCGGGCGGCCCCGCGTCCCCCCCCCCACACACACCCACGCCCAGGGGGGAGGCGGGCGGCCCCTGCGTCCCCCCCCCCCACACCCACGCCCAGGGGGAGGCGGGCGGCCCCCGCGTCCCCCCCCCCCCACACCCACGCCCAGGGGGAGGCGGGCGGCCCCGCGTCCCCCCCCCCCCCACACCCACGCCCAGGGGGAGGCGGGCGGCCCCGCGTCCCCCCCCCCCCACACCCACGCCCAGGGGGAGGCGGGCGGCCCCGCGTCCCCCCCCCCCCCCCACACCCACGCCCAGGGGGAGGCGGGCGGCCCCGCGGCCCCCCCCCCCCCACACCCACGCCCAGGGGGAGGCGGGCGGCCCCGCGGCCCCCCCCCCCCCACACCCACGCCCAGGGGGAGGCGGGCCGGCCCCGCGGCCCCCCCCCCCCCACACCCACGCCCAGGGGGAGGCGGGCGGCCACCCGCGGCCCCCCCCCCCCCCCACCCCACGCCCAGGGGGAGGCGGGCGGCCCCCGCGGCCCCCCCCCCCCCACACCCACGCCCAGGGGGAGGCGGGCGGCCCCCGCGGCCCCCCCCCCCCCCACACCCACGCCCAGGGGGAGGCGGGCGGCCCCGCGGCCCCCCCCCCCCCACACCCACGCCCAGGGGGAGGCGGGCGGCCCCCGCGGCCCCCCCCCCCCCACACCCACGCCCAGGGGGGAGGCGGGCGGCCCCGCGGCCCCCCCCCCCCCCCCCACACCCACGCCCAGGGGGAGGCGGGCGGCCCCCGCGGCCCCCCCCCCCCCCACACCCACGCCCAGGGGGAGGCGGGCGGCCCCGCGGCCCCCCCCCCCCCCACACCCACGCCCAGGGGGAGGCGGGCGGCCCCGCGGCCCCCCCCCCCCCCCCCACACCCACGCCCAGGGGGAGGCGGGCGGCCCCGCGGCCCCCCCCCCCCCCACACCCACGCCCCAGGGGGAGGCGGGCGGCCCCGCGGCCCCCCCCCCCCCCACACCCACGCCCAGGGGGAGGCGGGCGGCCCCGCGGCCCCCCCCCCCCCCACACCCACGCCCAGGGGGAGGCGGGCGGCCCCGCGGCCCCCCCCCCCCCCCACACCCACGCCCAGGGGGAGGCGGGCGGCCCCCGCGGCCCCCCCCCCCCCCCACACCCACGCCCAGGGGGAGGCGGGCGGCCCCGCGGCCCCCCCCCCCCCCACACCCACGCCCAGGGGGAGGCGGGCGGCCCCGCGGCCCCCCCCCCCCACACCCACGCCCAGGGGGAGGCGGGCGGCCCCGCGGCCCCCCCCCCCCCACACCCACGCCCAGGGGGAGGCGGGCGGCCCCGCGTCCCCCCCCCCCCACACCCACGCCCAGGGGGAGGCGGGCGGCCCCCGCGTCCCCCCCCCCCCACACCCACGCCCAGGGGGAGGCGGGCGGCCCCGCGGCCCCCCCCCCCCCACACCCACGCCCAGGGGGAGGCGGGCGGCCCCGCGGCCCCCCCCCCCCCACACCCACGCCCAGGGGGAGGCGGGCGGCCCCGCGTCCCCCCCCCCCACACACCCACGCCCAGGGGGAGGCGGGCGGCCCCCGCGTCCCCCCCCACCCACACCCACGCCCAGGGGGAGGCGGGCGGCCCCGCGTCCCCCCCCACCCACACCCACGCCCAGGGGGAGGCGGGCGGCCCCGCGTCCCCCCCCACCCACACCCACGCCCAGGGGGAGGCGGGCGGCCCCGCGTCCCCCCCCCCACCCCCACACCCACGCCCAGGGGGAGGCGGGCGGCCCGCGTCCCCCCCCACCCACACACCCACGCCCAGGGGGAGGCGGGCGGCCCCGCGTCCCCCCCCCCACACACACACACACACGCCCAGGGGGAGGCGGGCGGCCCCGCGTCCCCCCCCCACACCACACACACACACGCCCAGGGGGAGGCGGGCGGCCCCGTGTCCCCCCCCCCACACACACACACACGCCCAGGGGGGAGGCGGCCCCGTGTCCCCCCCCCCCCCACACACACACACGCCCAGGGGGAGGCGGGCGGCCCCGTGTCCCCCCACACACACACACACACGCCCAGGGGGAGGCGGGCGGCCCCGTGTCCCCCCCCCCCACACACACACACACGCCCAGGGGGAGGCGGGCGGCCCCGTGTCCCCCCCCACACACACACACACACGCCCAGGGGGAGGCGGGCGGCCCCGTGTCCCCCCCCACACACACACACACACGCCCAGGGGGAGGCGGGCGGCCCCGTGTCCCCCCCCACACACACACACACACGCCCAGGGGGAGGCGGGCGGCCCCGTGTCCCCCCCCCCCCCACACACACACGCCCAGGGGGAGGCGGGCGGCCCCGTGTCCCCCCCCACACGACACACACACACGCCCCAGGGGAGTTGGGCGGCCCCGTGTCCCCCCCCCCCCACACACACACACGCCCAGGGGAGGCGGGCGGCCCCGTGTCCCCCCCCCCCACACACACACGACAGGGGGAGTTGGGCGGCCCCGTGTCCCCCCCCCCACACACACACACGCCCCAGGGGGAGGCGGGCGGCCCCGTGTCCCCCCCCACGACACACACACACACGCCCAGGGGGAGGCGGGCGGCCCCGTGTCCCCCCCCCACACACACACACGCCCAGGGGGAGGCGGGCGCCCGTGTCCCTCCCCCACACACACGCCCAGGGGGAATGCGGCCCCTCGCTCTGGGCCCATCTCCCCGGTGTCCCGCCTGCAGCAAGTCAAGCTGAGCAGCCCAGACTACAAGGACTGCGCGCGGGAGGAGGTGGTGGGGGATTTCCTCAAGCGCATCCAGTGCTACCAGCTCAACTACCAGCCCCTGGACGACGAGCTGGACAGGTGAGACCCCCTCCCCCCAGAGCGGGGAGAGGACCCTGGCGTCCGGGTCTAACCACCAGACCCCACTCCCCTCCCAGGCTGGGACCCAGGTATGCTGACCCCTTCTCCCCCGCCCCCGCAGCGCCCTGTCCTACATCAAGATCTTCAACGTGGGGCTGCGGTACCTGGTGAACCGGGTGCAGGACCACGTGCAGAGCCGCACCGTGTACTATCTGATGAACATCCACGTCGCACCGCGCGCCATCTACCTCACCCGGCATGGCGAGAGCCAGCTCAACCTGCAGGGGCGCCTCGGGGGCGACTCGGGGCTCTCCCCCCGCGGCCAGCAGGTGGGGGCTGGCACCCATCGTGAGGGGCGACTGCAGCATCCCCATAGTGTGAACCTTTGGGGGCTATGAAAACATAGCAAGTGGGGAAGGGGGCCGGGATGGGGCAGTTGCTACCAGGGGATCAGGGCTCTCCCGTTCCAGAAGCAGCGACCCAGGGAGGGAATCAGGGCTCCCCGATTGAGGGATGGGGGTCACCCCCTCTCTGCCCCCCTAGTTTTCCTGCGCCCTGGCCAGCTTCATCGAGAGCCAGAACATCCGGGAGCTCAAGGTGTGGACCAGCCACATGAAGCGGACGATCCAGACGGCCGAGGCCCTGCATGTGCCCTACGAGCAGTGGAAGGCGCTGAACGAGATCGATGCGGTGAGAACCCTGGCGTCTGCCCGCCCCCATCCTCACTCTAACCCACTAGATCCCCCCCTCCCTCCCAGAGGTGGG
The DNA here is from genome assembly GCF_965152235.1 of Eretmochelys imbricata. Lineage (NCBI taxonomy): Eukaryota > Metazoa > Chordata > Testudines > Cheloniidae > Eretmochelys > Eretmochelys imbricata. Next base: position 16,675,191 of record NC_135594.1, on the reverse strand, counting down.
GACGGAACCGGGTGTCCAGCCACCCCCCTGTAACGGCATGGGGTGTTCCAGGCGTCTGTGAGGAAATGTCCTATGAGGAGATCCAGACCCATCACCCGGAGGAGTTTGCCCTGCGTGATCAAGACAAGTACCGATACCCGAAAGGGGAGGTAAGGGGGGTGCTCCGCACCCTGACTGGAGCAGGATCAGGGGCATGAAGGGGGGCGAGTCACTTGTCAGTAACCTATGGAACTCCCTGCCACATGATCTTGGAGGCAAATTATAGTGACAGACCTAAATAATCTGGGAAACTCACTGCTACTGGGTATTTCCAAGAGGATGAGTTTAGCCACACACTCAGACTGTTTAACTCCTTGCCAGCGAGTGCTCCCAGGAGTTTAGTGATGGGTCTCCTGCTGTGGGGTATTCCTAAAGGGAATGAATTTGGCAACACACTTAGCCTGTGGAACTCTCTGCCCCATGATGCAGGGGGCAGATTTTTTTACACACAATGGGCCCATGGAACTTCCTGCCACTGTAGAATCTATGGCCAGATTTGGGTGACAATTGTTGTTAACCTGTGCCGGCGGGGAGGAGATGGAGGGAGGCAGCATCTCTCTCATTGACATCAGCCCCCACAATCGTCCTCAGTCATATGAAGACCTGGTGCAGCGGCTGGAGCCTGTCATCATGGAGCTGGAGCGGCAGGAGAATGTGCTGGTGATCTGCCATCAGGCCGTCATGCGCTGCCTGCTGGCCTACTTCCTGGACAAGAGCGCAGGTACCCCCTCAGCTACCCCCTCCCAGCCCGCTGCCCCCTTGGGACACACTGTACCTGTAACCCCCATGTCTACCGTTCATAGATGGCTGTGATATTCATACCAAGCATGCCATGTAAGGTATCCTAGGAAAGGTCATGATGTGCTGAACCCCATTGTTCCATCCAGATATGTACAGCGTTAACGTGTAAGACTTTGCTGTATGGTTATTATTGAAATATGGTGTAAGTCTGGAGTCGGCCACGGCCAGTTCCCCACACCCAGGTGGGTGCTCAATGATCCTTCATCAGTGGGGGGTGCAAGCATCACACCATGGGGGATTGCTCCGCTCTGTGATGTCTGGGCTGGTGTTTGCCAGGCACAGGGACTGAGGATATAAAATAGAGGACAGTGGCATCATGCTTCGGCCTTTCTCCTCCCGCACCTACGCTGGAAGCAGCAGGAACACTGGGAAGATAAAGACTTGAACCGAGGAGACTGGTCCCAAGCTTAAGGGGGAAGCCTGCGTATGAAGGACAGCAACATACCGCCAACACCCAGGGGGGTGAGAGAAACTGCTTGGTCCAAATACTGCTCAGCTGAGTAAGGTTTGGGACTTAGACGGTGTCCTTCCCTTTTATTTTCTTTGGTAAGTCTCTGACCTTTTGTGCTTATCCCCTTAATTCTCCAGCCCTGGACGTCTCTTACTGCTCTGCTAGTGGCAAGCAGCCACTCCAGGCCCATGCCCCGGCCCCCCAACAAAGTGCCCCACACATGCTCTCCCAGCCACTCATGAATAGATACAGGGCGACACCTGCGCATCCCTCAGTCCCAGCCTTGCACCCCAGAAATGTGTGGCTCACACTGCTCAGGACCCCGCCTAAACAGTGCAGAAGTCAGTCATTCCATCAACCGGTAACCAACATGCCCCAGCCTTTGTTAACCTGAGGAGAGATGCCCCAACCATGCTGGTTTAGATAAACCGTTAAAACAAGTGCATTAACTAGAGCAGGAGAGCTGTTAAGTGACTGGAAGTGACATGGGCACAAAAGTCCGAACTGGTTACCACCGAAAATAAAAGGATAAAAGTACCAGCTAACTCGTAAACTTTACCAAGCTAAATAGGATTTGAAAGCAAAAGGTCTCTCACCCCAGAACTTTCAGCGGTCCCTGCTAAGTGGAAAGCCATCCAGTTCGGACCAATCCTCCCAGTTCACTGATGGGTTTTTGATCCCATGTGTAGAGATGGGGGCGAAGAGGGAGCCACTCTTCTTATATCCTGACCCTTTTCACTGAAAAAGCCCTTGCTGGCCCATGGAATCATGAAGTTCCATGATGTACGTATTCTGCAAACTGTCCTTCATATCAATTGTACATGCCTTCGTCTATCCCCTTTCCCCTTCTGTTGAATGTCCAATTAGACAGGTCATGGCTCTAACACTTTGCTGGCAAGCCAGTGTGTCTTTGTCCCTGGAAACTGGCTTGTGAGTGTTGCCCAGAATTATAACACGTCAGTAACAATCATATAGCCAAATCTCATAACTCCCTATACAATGTTGATACACACAGTGTAACAGGACAACAATGTTCAGCAGATTATGACTTTTCAATGTATAGCTCACAAGGCATACTTTATACAAAATATAACAACCATTTAAAAGTGGTGAATATGAGGGATAGTGTGTCGCATGGGCTGGATCCTGTTCACCCCAAAACTCCCCCATCTAACTGCCCTCTTCTCTCCCCGCAGAAGAGCTGCCCTATCTGAAATGCCCACTGCACACCGTGCTCAAACTGACCCCTGTGGCATACGGTGAGTGCATCTCCATTCACCACGGGCTGGTCCGCTGCCCTCAGACAGGTGCCAGATCCCTCTGGGCCCACTCACGTCCCACTGACAGGTCCCCACCCAAAAAAAATTTTGGGGGACCACACCCAGTTATACTCCCCACCCCAGGGAGGAAAGGGGGGGCATGGATCTCTCTGCTCTAACCTAGGGGCCTTTTCCTTTATGGGGTGATGGCAGGTTGCCAAGTGGAGTCCATTTTCCTCAACGTGGAGGCCGTGAACACGCACCGGGAGCGCCCCCAGGTGAGTGGCTTCTCCCCCTGCCCCCAAACTGGGGGGCTAGGCCAATGCAATCTCCCAGTCCTGATCTCACTGAGGGACACCCCGAAACTGACAAAAGCACATGTGAAATTAACACCCTCCACACCTGGATCCCAGCTCCTCCTGTCTCCTCCAACCCACACCCACCTGAGGAGGGGGAAGCAGATCTGCATGCCCCCTCTAACCATTTCCTCTTATCTCCCCTCCTCGGCCACCTCCATCTCAGCACCTGCCCCAAAGTCTAGCCTGCTCCCCCATTACCGGCACTACCGGACCAACCCTTTGGCCAGCCTGGAGCCCACCAAATGGTCCCACTTGGAAGATCTTGGTCTGACAACTTTCTCACAGCTTGGGGTGCAGGTAAAGTCAGTTTTGGCCCCCTTAATCAGGCAGGGCCCCCTTCCTGCCAGCTCCTAAAACGCTTCACTACCCCCTTCCTGCCCCCCATCCCACTACACTGCCACTAAAGTCTGTGTGTAACCTGTGCTAACCCCATTAACATCCCTCGGGGTGCACCTGACACCCCACCTGACAGCAGGGGTCCATCACAGACACCCCTGCATGAGATCAGGGCTCCTGGCATGCCAGGCATGACACAGCCCTAATGAGACAGTCCCTGCCCCAGAGAACAGTCTAAATGAGTAGGGGTAGGGAGTGAAAACTGAGGCACAAAGGGACACCCCTACGCTCTCAAAGCCATGGGACCAGGCATGGCTCCAGCCCGCAAGGCGCATGTAACCCTGTGCTTCCCGGATCTCGTTGCAGAATGTCGACGTGACGCGGGAGCCCGAGGAAGCACTGGGGACGGTGCCCCCTCACTATTAACTGCTCGCACCCATTAAATCCGGCTCTCTCCTTTGCCACGGCTGTGTAGTCAGTGCTGTTGTCCCCAGGTCGGTGGTGGGGCTAGATCGAGGCCTTGGGCCCCGGCTCCTGAAGTCACAGATAGCCACACGAGCTCGGCTTTCAATTAGTTTCTAGCCCAAAGCAAGCCTGAGCCAGTCACTTGGCAAGGGAGGGGAGCTTCCCTGGAGCAACGCTGCCCGAGTCTGCAGAGAGCCTGAGCCAACTGCTCAGCAAGAGGGGAGCTGCCCTGAGCGTAACCACGCAGCAAGGCTCTGTGATTGCCATGGGGCATTAATACCACTGGGAGGCACTGCAGGCAGGGAGGAATGCAGCAGCAGCAGACACAGCCCCAGCTGTCAGGTAATGGACCCACTCAGCTATGCAATGCTAAGAACTGGGGCTCCCCAGCTGCCTGTTGCAAAGACCCCGTGGGTAACACAATTGACCCCCACCACTAATGGGGGTCGGGAGCTTTATTTGAAAGTAATGTTGGGTGAATTACAAGGGTGAGAGGTCACCGCTGGGTCCCTCTGCGCAGAGGAAACCCACTGCGGGACGACTTGGGCGGGAGGAGTTTGCACAAGATGCCTGGGCCCCACCCCAGAAAGGTGAGACGGGATCTCTGCAGCTGCTGTGCCAGGGGGCACTGGGATCAGGAGGGCAAAGGCAGTGTCCCACTCGATCCTTGGATGCTGGGCTCAGCATGGGCAGAGGCCCCCGCTCCCAAGGGCTGCTGGTTCACAAGGCGCCGCGGGGTGGCACCTGTGGGTGAAGTGGACCAGGCTGACTGCTTCCTCCTGCGTGCCCCCCGACTGGCCCCACCAGCATCTCCAGGGGCACTAGTGTGGTGGGACAGGGCCTCTGCTGCTGCCGCCTCATTGTACTGGCTGGTCCAGGCTGTGGGGTCCTTGCTCTGGATCTGATGGGCAGAGAAGGAATGGGGGCTGGGACAGCTGGGCTGCAATTTCCCCCCTCCCTTCCAAGCCTACTTGGGCACCAGCAGCCCTTAAGGGACACATGTCGACTACCCCCTGTAGGGGACCCTCCAAGCCTCAGCCCCCTTGGTTGCCCAGGGACTATCCTCCTAAGCCCTGCCCCCTGGGGTTTTAGCCCTCATCCTCCTATTCATAGCCCCATGGCCCCCTCTGAGTGACCCCAGCCCCCTGAACCTCAGCCCCCTGGGGCTAGCCCCCAACAGCACATACCTTGGCGACAAAGTGCAGGATCTCCATTTTGGAGGTCTCCTTGGTGGCCCGCAGCCCCCACTGGAACTGAAACTCTGCCAGGTCCGTGTTGGGCATGCGGCTGTACTCCAGATACCTGAGGGGTTGGGGCATGGGGATCAGCGACCATCAAATCTTCACACGCACCCCCCACTCTGTCATTGAGCCCACATCCTCCCTCGGGGCTCTCCCCCCACCCCTCATCCCCACTTCCTCCATATGGCCACAGTGACCTGCTCCCAGCATGGCAGAGTGGGTTCAGCACTGGGGTGCAGACATTGGGGTTCTAGCTGGTCCACTACTCCTTTCCTCTCCCTGTGTCTGTTTCCTGCAGTCTGTGGGAGGCGCAGGCTCCACCCCCCATTGCATCTCCAGAGCCCCTGGGGCCAGCCCTCCTCCCCCTCCCCAGAGGGAAAATGGCTTGCTTGATCTCCCCAGCTGCCAGAGAAAGGTAAAGGGCCAGCCCAGGCTGCATGTGTCCCTGACACCTGCGGGCAAAGGGAACTGTCGGGCTGCATGTGTCCCTGACACCTGCGGGCAAAGGGAACTGTCCGCCTGCATGGCGGGGCAGCAAGGTCCTCAGCGGCAGGGTATAAACGGCCAGGCTCTGGGCTCCGCTGGCCCAGCGGGATTCAAACTGCCTGCCCCATCGGGCCATCCCAGCACCTCAGACTTCCCAGAGACTGCCTATGGCAGGGTAGTCACCCTGCCATGCTTCAAAGGGCTTAAAACAGCCCTCAGTGAGGGCTGTAGCCAAAGGAAAGCTAGGCTGATTGAGGGAAGTAGCCACAGGTGGGGCCACACCCCAATCAGGCCACAGCTGGCCCTATAAGAGGGCTGTTAGCCAGGAGCTGAGACAGACTCTCTCTAGCTACACAGAGAGAGGAGGACCAGGCTGCCTGGGAAGCTGAGGAGGGTACCCAGGGCAGGGCAATGCTGCGGCTCCGCAGAGGGAGCTAGGGAGCTCCAGCCTAGCAGAGCCCCAGGCTGCAGGCCGAGGTAAAGGCCCACGAAGGGTCCTAAGACTGCAGAGGAGCAGCCCAGACCTAGACAGAGGCAGCTGGTCCGACCCCCCTGGCGATAAGTGGTACAGACTGCAGTCTGCCCCAGGGAGCGGGGGTTAGATGATGACTAACAGTAGCCACTGAGGCAAGGGAGGGATAGGGGGTTGTGGGTTCCCCTGGCAGGGGAGACCCAGACTGAGGGGCTACTACCAGGGGGCAGAACCCTAATCTAGAAGGGCACCAGGGTCTGGGAGGGGCACAGGGCCAGTGGCAGGCGAGACACCAAATGGCAGAGGGCATTCTTGACTGAAAAGAGCTAATTCCCTGGACAACCAGCAGGAGGCGCCACAGGGTTCTGTGGCCATGTCACCCCAGGAGTCCTGGCTCCCCCCACTGCCTAGCTCTAACCACTCCCCTCCCTGGCAAGCCCAAACTTACTTTTGCTGGACAAATTCCACAGTCACCAACTCCCTGACATTCCCAAAGACCTTGTGTCTCTTTCTGGAAGGGTTGGGGATAGGAATGTGTTAAAGGGGTAGGGCCTCCAGGGGGCTCACTGGTTGCCCCACTCTGCAAGCCACTCCATTGGCTGTTTGATGCACAGAGTGGGAGGAGCCTACTGGGGATTAATCCCTGGTTTCCCAGACTCCACACCTACCCGGGTTCAACTTGCAGTTTCTTCAACATCTCCCACACATCAGCTGAAAGGGCAGAGAGAGCCTGTCAATCAGAGGCAGGGCCCTCAGGGAAGAGGCAGGGCTCTCAGGGAAGGGGTGGGGCTTACACTCCTTAGCAGCATTGCCCTTCATATAGATGAAGCTGAGGATGACGGTGAGGAGGCCCAGCTTCGCCGTGCGATCGTCCCTGCAACACACAATGGGGGTGTCACTCACCCAGGGAACTCTGCGGAGGACTGGGGATCTGGACAAGGAGGTAAGGGGTTTAATGGCAGAGCAAAGACCCCGCTCAAACCTTCCAGAGCTGGGGAAAAAAACCCAGCATCCTAGCTCCCAACCTCCCCCACACCCCTCCCCGAGCTGGGGATAGAACCCAGGAGTCCTGCCTCCCAAGTGCCTCCCTTGCTGTAACCACTAGAGCCAGGGATAGCCTACAGATCTCCCAGCAGACCTCCAGCTGGGCATGGAGACTGCAAGGCAGTCTTCTGGCCACTAGGGGGCAGGGGAACAATGCAAGGATGGGGGCATTCAGGGATCAGCCATGGCAGTTTTTAGGGGGTGGGTGGAGTCTAATGACAAGGATTAACCCTTGAGGGCTTGGAAAGCTCCCAAGAGGGGGGGGGGGATCTGTGACAGTGCCCCCCCAGCCAGCCGGCCTCCTCCCTCCCTTACTGTTTCAGGTTCTCCCCATCCAGGCGTGGCAGGTTGCTGACCAGGATGTAGATGTGATGCTTAGTGTCTATCTCCACCAGTTGCAGCCCAAACACCTGTGCAGGGGAAAGGTTAACTGCACAGAGGCATGGCATGGGGAGTGGAGTCTTGTGGTTAGAGTAGGGGGGGTGCAGAGAGCCAGGACTACTGAGTTCTCTCTTTCAGTGGCTATTAGCCAGGCTGGGCAGGGATAGTGTCCCTGGCCTGTTTGCCAAGAGCTGGGAATGGGTGACAAGGGATGGATCACTTGGTGATTCCCTGTTCTGTTCATTCCCTCTGGGGCACCTGGCATTGGCCACTGTCGGAAGACAGGACAGTGGGCTAGATGGACCTTTGGGCTGACCTAGTATGGCCATCCTTCCCAATGTCCGAGAGAGAATATAAGAGAGTGATATCTAGGGGCTAGAGCAAGGCGGGCTAGGAGCCAGGACTCGTGGGTTTTATCCCTGACAAAGAGGTAAGTGAAGTTTAATGGTTAGAACAAGGAGGGCTGGGAACCAGGATGCCTGGGTTCTATTCCTGACATTAGGAGGGGGGGGCAAGAGGAAAGGGCTGCAACATAAAGTAGCCAAGACCGACCCAGCACACCAAGGCAAACATAACAGTTTTGAACAATGTTTAAAGATCGCTCAGTTGAAAGATGTTCCCTTGTGCAGCAGGGTGCCCCCTACCGCCTGGCACTGAAGGGCAGGGGAGCCCCTGCACCCCACCCCACAGCACAGCATCCCCTAGCGCCTGGCACTGCTTCAGAAGAGCACCACCTGCTGGAGGGTCCTGCTGGCTCGGTTAATGATCTCACAGTAGACCTCTTTGTAGTCTTTGATGACGTTCTTCAGAATATCTACAAGGGGGAAGAGGGGGAGCCCTGTTACAGCCATTCCAATGGCTCCTAGCACCCCCTGCTGGCAGGACAGGGCCCCTGCAGTGGTAACTCTATCTAACCCAGCAGGGCCAGTGGCAGAACTGGAAATAGAACTCGGGGGTCTGGAGCTGTAACTTCTTAGTGACTGTTCCAGTGACATCCACCTCCTCATTAGCTACCTCCTTCTGGGGATCCCATAGCCTGCATTATGGGGATTCAAGTCGGGTCTCTGAAAGTTTCAAACCTCGCTGGTGACTGGGGAATCAGGACTCTTGGGTTCCATCTGTAGCTCTTGGAGGGGAGTGGGGTCTAGTGGTTAGGGCAGGGGTGGCTGTGAATCAGGACTCCTGGGTTCTATCACCAACTCTGAGAAGGGAGCGCAGGGCAGTGACTACAGAACACCTAATCAAAGCATATAGATGTGGCACATGCAGTGTGAAAAGCACCTTGCCTGAATCCTGACTCTGCTGCTTCAGAGACCTGGGTTCAGACTGAGTGGGGAACAGAAGTGGCCTCAGGGAGCCCCTCTGCTAACCTGAAGGGGGCTGTGGAACCCCCACCTCAAACTCCATGACCATCTAGCAGGCCTCTTACCTGCCCGTCTGATGGGGATTTTCTTCTGATCCTTGATCAGCAGGAATTGCACCAATTCACTCACCTGCAGGGGGAAGACAAGCTGTGTTACAAAAAGGGATGGGGCTGCCCTGGGAGAAGAACAGGCTCCCATGTGCCACAGAGGTCCTCCCACCTTCTGATCCACTTGAGCCCCTGAGAATCTCTCCAAGTTCCGCTGCACCTGGCTGGCGGTCTGGGTCTGGGTCAGCGCGTAGTCCTCCATGGCCACGTTGTCTGCCTGGGCAGAGGCAGAAGAGGATCAGAGCAGAACGGGGAGGGTAGGGAAGGGATTTGGGTGCTGGAAACTCTCTTTGCTAGGATGGAGAGCTGGCTAAGGGAATGGGGCAGGGGGCCTTTCCCCTCTAGGGGGTGTCCGCTTCCATCTGGGTCACGGAGTGGCTGCGGGCGGAGGGGTGAGGAATGGGGCATGGGGGGAGTGGCTGGCTGGGAGAGGGGCACAGCGGAGGGGAGTATCCCCAAGGCAAGCCTCATCCCGGGGAGGGGCCAAGCCCCTGACTGCACCTCATTTGGGCCATCACTCCCAGGCGGACCGTCTGCCCTGTGGGTACGGCAAGGACAGGAGTCCTGGGGGGCTGCTAAGGGGGGCCGGGGTGCAGCCTCTGGCTCCTCCTCCCCACGGCTGCCCCGCTGGATCCCAGCTCCCAGGGAAGAGGTAGCCAGGCCCCTGCTCCTGCCTCTGGGCCCTGCTGCTGTGGGGGGCTTAAGGTCCTTACTTGCCCCCAAGCACCACCTCAGGGCCCCCCTGTCCCAGCAGAGTCCCTCAGGGGCACCCTGTGACCGTCCTCACTGCCTGGCCCCCTGGGAGCTCCCGCCCAGCCCCAGGAGCTCCTGGGGCAGCCCTCAGGGGTTCCCTCTTCCCCGGGACACCCCCAATGCCTGGGGTTCCCCCTCATGGGCTCCCCCCAGGGGTTTCCCCAGCCTCCCTCCCCCTCATGGGCTCCTCCAGCCCCCTCAGGGGTTCCCCCAGCCCTCTTCCCCGGGACACCCCCAATGCCTGGGGTTCCCCCCCCGCCCCATCCCGCTCCCCTCAGCGCCCCGACCCGATCGAGCGCGCCCCCCTCGCGCCTGCGCCGCCTCGTGCGGCGAACGGCCGCTCCCCTCCCGGCCCCGCCCCCGGCCTCGTGCGGCGAACGGCCGCTCCCCTCCCGGCCCCGCCCCCGGCCTCGTGCGGCGAACGGCCGCTCCCCTCCCGGCCCCGCCCCCGGCCTCGTGCGGCGAACGGCCGCTCCCCTCCCGGCCCCGCCCCCGGCCTCGTGCGGCGAACGGCCGCTCCCCTCCCGCCCCCGCCCCCGCCCCCGGCCCCGGCCCCGGCCCGGGCCTCGTGCTGCGAGCACAGTGTGACGGTTGGATTCCAGTCACTGGGGGGGGGGTGGGCGCCCTTCCCCCACGCGGGGGCCATGTCATGGACTCCTAGGCCCGCCCCCTACAGGCCACGCCCACACTTCCCGCTCTCCCCGCCCCCTTACAGGCTACGCCCACACCTGCCTCTCTCTCCCGCCCCCTTACAGGCCACACCCACACCTGCCTCTCTCTCCCGCCCCCTTACAGGCCACGCCCACACCTGCCCCTCTCCCCCGCCCCCTACAGGCCACGCCCACATCTGCCCCTCTCCCCCATGCCCTCAGCCCCATTGCGGTTGCAGGAGTTCCCCAGCCCTCCTGGGTCCTCAGCCCAGGGCCCTGCCCAGCCTCTCCCCACCGCCCAACCCCCACGACAACTTCAGGGGGAAACTGAGGTGACACAAAAGGGGGCGGGATGGACCCCAGAGCACAGAACCCAGGAGTCCTGGCTCCCAGCCTCTCCTCCCACAGCCGGGCTGATTGACCCTGTCGGCCTTTCCCCTGCAGCCCCACTGGGCCGGTGGGAGGTGGGCAGGTGAAATAAGGAGTGCACTGTGTGAGTGATGGAAGCAAAACCAGGTCAGGATCCGCCGAGCTGGGAGCCATTTCACCCTAGACCCACGACGGGCAGCGTTCTCCAGCACCCGGGCGCAGGCCTTTGCTACGCCTTCCGTTGGATCCCCTGGCACAGGTAGCTCCTGTGAGGATCACCCCCCTGTGCCATCTTATTCCTGGCATGAGAAGAACCCTCTCAAAACAACCCATTCCCCGTCCTGACCCCAGTAGAGAGCATTATCAGAAGGCTGACGGGTGATCTGGAAGGGGACCCAGGAGATTGGGAGGAGTGTCTCCAGGTGCCTCAGTTTCCCCACCTGTCCAATGGGTTGAAATAACCTTTGGCTATTTAGGTGGTCAGGTTTGGGACTGTCTCTAAGTGTGTGTATGTACAGTACCTTGTATGATCAGGCGCTGCTTTCGGCTAGGGTCTGTGCAGCACCGGGCACAGTGAGGGCACTCATCTCAGTAAGCACCTGGCACAAGGGGCACCCATTGGTGATGGGCATCTGTGCAGCACCTGGCACAACGGGGGGGCCCTGCTCTCGGTCAGGGTCTCTGCAGTGCCTGGTACAATGGGAGCCTCATTTCAGCTGGAGTTTGTGCCATGGAAATTCAAAACATTTGGTCACCAGGCCCCTGGGACTAAAACCTGGCTATTTTCAGCCTGCACAGCTCTGGTTTGGGGTGAGTTCCAAACCCACCGCTCGGATAAATAACCAAGACACCAGGACAGGCATCACATTTTCCCTGTCAATGACTAATTTATTTCACGGCTCCGGGTTGTTCCTTCCAGCCTCCTTCAGCTTCTTTCCAATTCCCCCTTTTTTGTGGCTCCAGAATCCTTCGTTTTGTCATTTTGACTTTTTCAAAAAGAAAGAAGAAGCCTTTTCACTGAACCTTGGCCCTCTCGTCTTTGGCAGCGGTTGATGTAAACAGCCGCGCCGGGCCAAGAAAGGATCTGGCTCTGTATTTGTTTATTTCCTTGCTTAGCTTCCACCACCTCGAGGGATCGGCACAGCTCTGGCGGGGATCTCAACGCTGCAAGGAGCCACGGAGGTCTTCGAATCTGACCTGGGAGACACGGGCTGGGGAATGTCCAGCATTTGTCCTGGGATCGCGCCCACTGCTTCTGATTGATCTTCCACACCCAGTCCTGATTTAAAGACATCAAGAGAGGGGCAATCCACCCTGTCCTTAGGTGAGTTGTTCCAATGATTAACAGCCCTCCCTGGTAAAAATCCGGGCCTTCCCGCTAGTTTGTTTCTTCCTCCGTAGAGGGATTTGTTTGTGTGGGTCCTACAAAAAGTAATGCCCCTGGCTTTAGATCGTTTTAAAAAGACATTGTTATGGTAGAAATGCCCCCACCTGAGCTCGGGGCCCCTGTTACGCCAGGCACAGTGCTGCACAGATACCCCCAGACTGAGATTGGGACCCCATCGCACCGGACACTGCACAGACACCCCCTGACCAGGATCAGGGCCCTGTCGCACCGGGTGCTGCACAGACCCCGCCCCTACTGAGATTGGGGCCCCTGGCACAGACACCCCTTGCTGAGATTGGGACCCCATCACGCTGTCCCAAAGAGCTTACGATCCAGACAGCACCCAATTCCCAGTTCTGCCACAGAAGCCCCATGCCTCAGTTTACAATGGGGATCAGAGCTGCGGGGCTGGCCAGAGTGGAGAGGAAGGGTCGGCCCAGAGAGCTGCTTGAGGGGGTCAGGGCCTCAACTTGGTGATGCTGAATGCAGCCCTGAGAAATTGGACCGAATCTTCACCAAGAGATCAAACCATCCAATCCCGCCCGACAGCCCCTGTAAACTGGCCCAGCTCACCCCCACTCAGCAGGCAACTGGGACCTACGGACACCCATCTGTCCAGGGGCTGGTTACTCCAAAGAGAGCAGCTGTGGGATGCTCTGGAGAAACGGATAGCCCTTCACCTCCAGCTTGCTCCTGTCCCAATCCAGACCCCCGAGGAAGGGGGCAGGATTGGGAGCTGGCTATGGGAGTGGGGTCTAGTGGTTAGAGCAGGCTGATAGAAGCCAGAGCTCCTGGGTTCTCTCCCCAGCTCTGGAAGGGGAGTAGGGTCTAGTGGTTAGAGCAGGAGGAAGCTGGGGGGCCAGTCTCCTGGCTTCTCTCCCTGGCTCCACCAGTGACCCAGAGAGTGGAAGGGCCAGAGCCAGGAACAGAACCCACGTGTCCTGGCTTCCACTCTAGCCCCGCCAGCCACTAGATCCCAGTGCCTCCTCTGGGCTGGGTGATTAGCATGGTTAGCTCTATGGAGTACCGACCTAGCCAGAGCTCCCAGCGGAGAGAAATGCTGCATGGCTTCCCTCCCTCTCCATTGCAGCCAAACCCAGAATCTCCCTGCGGCCGGCCTGGCTTGCGTTAATAACAGCGCCCGGAGTTTTCTCCACACCTGAGCCCCTTTATGTCTTTTGGAAATCAGCGTTACAAGAATGACCCTGGCAATTCTGACGTCCTCTGGCTCATGAACTCGAAAGGTCTCCAACAGCCGGTCCCCTGTCCTGGGACTGGATAGGACCCGGCGCCCCTTAGAGGGGAAAGGCCCCATTCCCCACCTCCCTGAGCCAGCCAGTTCCCACCCTAGGGCTTGACGGGGGTGTCCCCTAGAGAGGAAGGACTTTCCCCTAGTCATCCAACCTCCCTCCCCATTGTGGAGGGCAGTCGTCTGCCCTGTGCCTTACAGGGGGGCAGACTGGATGATCCCAGCTGTCCTGTCTGTCCCCATGGGAAGAGACGCCCTGATGGATCACGGGGATGTAACTGGTATGAAATCCCGCTCGATAAAATCTCCGTGGCTCCTCCAAGGAAACCCATCGCACCTGCAACCCTTGAGCCAGGCTGATTCCTGGCCGTGGAGTTCAGCCCAGCCAGGTACGCAGAGCCAGCTCCTTTTTTGCTGGCCTCCCGTTCTTCAGCTCCCGGGCTCTGGCTCCTGTTGACCCTTGCACCGGCTTCCTTGCCTTTTTTCCTTTTTAACCCAGGGCACGGACTCGCCTGAACATTTTGTTTTCATTTCATCTTACGGAGGGGAGAGCGAAGGCCTGGCCTCCCTCCAGCCTCCGAGGGGCGGACAATCACAGCTTGTGTCCGCATGAATGCTGCATTGAGAGGTGCGGGGGGAGAAAAACCCATGAAGCTTTAAAAAGTGCGTCCAAAAAAGAGATCTCGGAGGTTGGTTCTTCTTGGTGGAGCTGTGGGGACGCATCATGCCAATGCTGAGACAGCTGCTGCTCCTTCCCTTTGCTCTCCTAATGTGCCTGGAACCTCTACCCAACACCGGGCACCCCCGTATTCCAGAGGTGAGGCCATTTATTTTTCCCCCCCTTGCTAAGTTTTGGGGTCTAGTGGCTACAGCAGAGGATGTGATACCCAGGAGCCCTGACCTTGTTGTCATCTCCAAATCACAATTGAACCTCACGTTCTCTGCTCTAACCACTAGAACCCACTTCCCTCCCAGATCCAGGGTTAGAACCTGGGAGTGCTGACACCCAGCATTCCTGCTCTAACCCACTACACCCCACAGCCCTCCCAGTGCCGGGGAGAGAACCCAGGAGTCCTGGCTCCCAGCCCCCCTGCTCTAACCCACTAGACCCCACTGCCCTTCCAGAGCCGGGGAGAGAACCCAGGTGTTCTGATTCCAATCTAGTCATCTAACCATTCTGATCCCATCTCCTGCCCCTCGTCAAAACTCTTCTTGTTGCAACACCTGTGGTTAAAGTCTGCATCAGTTGGGCTGGGTCACCTGGGGGTCACTTGTCTCTAGATCAGGGGTGGCCAACCTGAGCCTGAGAAGGAGCTAGAATTTACCGATGTACATTGCCAAAGAGCCACAGTAATACTTCAAAAGAACAGGAGGACTTGTGGCACTTTAGAGACTAACACATTTATTTGAGCGTAAGCTTTCGTGAGCTACAGCTCGATGAATGCATCCGATGAAGTGAGCTGTAGCTCACGGAAGCTTGTGCTCAAATAAATGGGTTAGTCTCTAAGGTGCCACCAGTCCTCCTGTTCTTTTTGCGAATACAGACTAACACAGCTGCTACTCTGAAACCAGTAATATGTCAGCAGCCCCCCCATCAGCTCCCCCACCCCATTCCCAGCACCTCCCACCCACCGGCAGCCCTGCCGATCAGCATCTCCCCCTCCCTCCCTGCACCTCCTGATCAGCTGTTTCGTGGCGTGCAGGAGGCTCTGGGGAGGAGGGGGAAGGAGAGAGGGATTGCAGGCTCAGGGGAGGGGGCAGGAAGGGGTGGAGTGGGGGCAGGGCCTGTGGCAGAGCCAGGGGTTGAGCAGTGAGCCCTCCCCCCGGCACATTGGAAAGTTGGTGCCCATAGCTCCAGCCCCAGAGTTGGTGCCTAGACAAGGAGCTGCATATTAACTTCTGAAGAGCCGCACGTGGCCCCGGAGACACAGGTTGGCCACCCCTGCTCTAGATTGTAAGGCAGATGCTGGATCTTTCTGTCTGTTTATCCAGCACCAAGCGCAGCATAAGACTGATCCTGATTGAGCCCTTCTGGTGCTACAGTAATATGGGTGTGCATTGCTGAAGATGGGCGGAGGAGAGAAAAGAGCCAATACAAATTAAAACCACAGCTTTCTGCCAATGGAAAGAGAAGCGGGTGTGTAGCTGGGGTCTGGCCCCATTGATTGTAATGGAGGTATGGCCGATGACTTATGAGGAGAGGCTGAGGGAACTGGGGTTATTTAGTCTGCAGAAGAGAAGAGTGAGGGGAGATTTGATAGCAGCCTTCAACTCCCTGAAGGGGGATTCGAAAGAGGATGGAGCTCGGCTGTTCTCAGTGGTAGCAGATGACAGAACAAGGATCAATGGTCTCAAGTTGCAGTGTGGGAGGTCTGGGTTGGATAGTAGGAAACACTATTTCACTAGGAGGGTGGTGAAGCCCTGGAATGCGTTGCCTAGGGAGGTGGGGGGATCTCCATCCTTAGAGGTTTTTAAGGCCCGGCTTGACAAAGTCCTGGCTGGGATGATTTAGTTGGGGTTGGTCTTGCTTTGAGCAGGGGGTTGGACTAGATGACCTCCTGAGGTCTCTTCAAACCCTGATCTTTTATGATTCTATGACCCCAGCTGGGGATCTCGCCCCATTGATTCCATGGAGCTATGGCTGATGGACACCGGCTGGGGGTCTGGTCCCATTGACTCTAATGGAGCTATGGCCAATTGACCCCAGCTGGGGTCTGGCCCCATTGATTCCATGGAGATGGACCCCAGGTGGGGTCTGGGGCAGAGGCGCTGGGTCTCCGGTGTAGCTAAGCAGGGCTCCCCCTGGAACACAGCCACTCCTCAGCGTGCTTCGTTGGGTGAGCCCCAGACTCACGCAGCTGCTGCCTCAGGCCCAGAGCCCAGAGCCAGTGCAGCCAGGAATCTCCCATTTTGCACCAACGGAGAGAATTCCGTCAGGGGCTGGGGGGATTTTGCTCGGAAAAAGGAGCGAGATCAGGCAGGTGTCATAGCGGAAGGGCCTGCTTCCGGAGTCCTGGGGCGGCGGGAGAATGTCAGCTTCGATTTCAATAGAAAGAATGAATTTTTAGTTCTTGTGCGTTAGAGCGGGGCACCGGGGGGGTGTCTGGGAGCCAGGACACCTGGCTTCTCTCCCCAACTCTGGAATGAGGCCCTCCAGGCACACCCCCTTTCAGCCATGGGCAGGGCAAGGCTCTCTGGAGTCACCTTCCTACACATCCCTGTTTCTGTGCCCAGCTCACCATGGCCAGTTTCTCCATCCGCTCCACCATTGTGTCCCGCTATGCCTCCACCCGTGTTCGGACTGACCTGAGCAACCCCCACGCCGAGCCCAAGGAAGCCATCTTCGAACTAGACCTGCCCGGCTCGGCCTTCATCTCCAACTTCACCATGTGAGACTGGGATGGGTCCCAGCCATGCAAAGCCTGCGGCCACACCCCCACACCTTGGGGATGGCAGGGGAAGGGGGTTTGGAAACGCATTTCCGTGGGATCCAGGGATGGAGGGGGACTGGAAGGGACAGAGCAGTGGAGGAGAGTGCAAGTGAGAGAGATTAGATAGAGGGGTGTGTGGGGATGGGTGGCTGAAGGGATGGATGGAGGGGTGGTAATGAGGAGGAAGGGAGGGATGGGTATGGGTGGTTGGAGGGTGGGGATGGGGATGGATGGAGGAGTATGTGGGGAAGGATGGAAGGTATGGGAATGGAGAGATGGTTGAAGGGATGGGGATGGAGGGAGGCATGGAGGAGTGGGTATGGGTGGTTGGAGGGTGGGGATGGGGATGGATGGAGGAGTATCTGGGGAAGGATGGAAGGTACGGGAATGGAGAGATGGTTGAAGGGGTGGGGATGGGGATGGAGGGAGGCATGGAGGAGTGGGTATGGGTGGTTGGAGGGTGGGGATGGGGATGGATGGAGGAGTATCTGGGGAAGGATGGAAGGTATGGGAATGGAGAGATGGTTGGAGGGATGGGATGGGGATGGAGGGTCCCCAAAACCAGGTCTGATCAAGGAGACCCACCCCCACTGTCTGTTACTATCAGGCAGATTTAAGGCCATGTCCCATAATCCCCCTCTCTTCCATCTTAGAGCCATCAACAATAAACTCTATGTGGCTGAGGTGAAAGAGAAGCATCAAGCCAAGAAAATGTACGACGAGGCCCGGAGACAGGGCCAGACAGCGGCTCATGTTGGCACTAGGTGAGACCCTGGCACCTAGTGGCTAGAGCGGGGCACTGGGAGCCAGGACTCCTGGGTTCTCTCCCCGGCTCTGAGTGAGGTCTAGTGGGTTAGAGGAGTGAGGGCTGGGAGCCAGGACTCCCGGGTTCCATCCCTGGCTTTGCCCCCCGCCCCCAGGGACCGGGAGACAGAGAAGTTCCGGGTCTCCGCCAGCGTGGCGGCCGGCAGCCAGGTGTCCTTCGAGCTGAGCTACGAGGAGCTGCTGCAGCGGCATCTGGGCAAGTACCAGCACGCCGTGAGTGTGCGTCCCCAGCAGGTGGTGGGGAACCTCACCGTGGAGGTGAGCATCTCGGAGCGCACCGGCATCGACTACGTCCACGTGCTGCCCCTCCGCACCAGCCGCCTGCTCACCAACACCTTGCGAGGTACACACGGTTCACACCTCTGTGAGCGGTCGGCTCAGGCTCTCTGCACACTCAGGCAGGCATGGGTGCATCTGTCACATTTTTAATCTTTTCCTTCAACCCCGTAACCTAGAAACTTACTCTTCTTTTTTTTTTTTTTTTTTTCAACCTGGTAGCCGGGATTCTGCTGCAGTTCAGTGGCCAAGAGCCCTGGCGCGTTTGTGACTGTTCCCCGGTTACTCAGGATACAAGTCACCTTGTTGCCATCTGCCTCTAGCAACAGGGAATCTTTCTGGTGGTAGCCACTCTTGCACTCCCATCTGGGTTGGGCCAGCCCTAACTTTGCCTGGCAGCTTAACAATAGTGCACCCACTCCCTGAGTTCTCCTGCGTTATCTCGCTTCTGAAATCCCCAATTCTCAGCCCCCTAGGTGGAGCGTGCTCCAGTTTACTAGCTTTCCCCCACCCCCCATGTAACGCAGGCCACATGTGGGCACTTCTTGAAAAAGGTTCATTAAAGTAAGACTCAAGAGTGAACTAGAACCAGTGATGGAAATAAGTGGGGACCAAACTAGATCCTGAAACCCCAACCTGGGTCTAGACTTATGGATCACTCCCCCTCCTAGCTAACCAAGTGGGATTTCCCCCCAGGTCAGTTGGAGCGTTTCTCGCCGCCCTCCGCGGCGTGGGGCACTGCTCAATGGCTAGTTCAAACTAGAGGAAACGGAAGATTATCTGTAATCTGAAGTCTTGACATCAAAATTTGAGGGCACCAGTAACTCAGCCAGGGGTTCTGGCTTCTTGCTGGCGTGGGTGGGGGAGGCCCTGAGCCTGCAATGTGCAGGAGATCAGGCTGGTGACTCTGATGGTCCCTGCTAGGCGATGTGGGGGATTTTGCCTGGGATAATTTTGCCTGGAGTTTGCCAGGGATAATTTTGGGAGGGAGCAAGGCAGCTCAACTGGCTGATGAGTAACGCCCTCTGCTGATACATTTCTCCTCCAAGCCCAGCCAACCTGCTTTCAGTAGGAACATGTTGGCCCTTAACTGTCACCCGTTCGAATGTCTCGCAACGGTTCCGAGGCCTGACGAGTTACGAGCTTTCTGTAGACACCTCCCGTGAAATACCCTGCCCGATCTAGAGTCACAGATCTCGAGGACAGCTGGGCTTGTTGTGACCATCTCGTCTGACCTCCTTTGTAACACGCCAGAGAGCTGCCCCAAATCACACCTAGAGCAGGGCTTACAAAAAAGAGATCCTGTTTTGATGGAAAAGTCGCCCGTGCTGGGGAATCCAGCACACCCTTGGGAACCCAATCCCATGGTTATTGACTCTCACTGTTAAAACTGAGACCTGATTTCCTCTCTGAATTTCTCGCTTCAATGTCCAGCTGTTGGATTGGGTTAGGCTGCCCTGTGCTGGATCGAAGAGCCTGTTGTTAAATATTTGTGCCCCGTGTAGGGACTTCTAGCGGGGATCAGGGCACCCCTTTGCCTTCTCTTTGTGACGCGAACTAGATTGAGCTCTGGGAGTCTCTTGCTCTCAGGCTGGTTCCCTATCCCTTGTATCGTTCCCGTGGCCCTCCTCTGATCCCTCCCCAATTTATCATCCTCCCGCTTGAAGTGTGGGCAGCAGGATTGGACACAGCAGTCCAGCCGAAGCGGTTGCACCCCCAGAGGGGAAAGCTCCTGCTCAAGAGTCCCCGGTTTATACAGTGTTAGCTCTTTGGGCCCCCGCGCCGCACTGGGAATTCCTGTTCCGTTGATTCTCCCCCACGACCCCCAAGTCTTTTCTAGGTCGCTGCTTACCAGGAGAGAGGCACCCAGCCTGTAAGGCGGGCCAGCACGCCTTGTTCCCAGAGGGACGCATTTCCACGGAGCCACGCTGTTCGCCTGCGCCCAGCGGCCACCCAGCTTGCTCTGTATCCATGACCTGGCCCTTCCCTATGTCCCACCCCCTCCAGTCTTGGCATTTCACCAGTGAGGATTTTCTGTTTCCTTCCAGGACATTGAGGGAGATGGGCTGGGGGTGGTGGAATGAGTTGGTCGGGTCTGTGGGGAGAACTCTCAGGGCAGGGGCCCATGTGCCACGGGGTCCCCGTCTCCCAGCCTCCGTCCAGCCCTGATGACCACGGCTTCTCCGCAGGGGACGCCGATGTGCCGCCATCCACCCGGGTGGAGAAGGGGAGCCACTGCGCCTGGGTTGTCTTCACCCCCACCCCGCAGGAACAGGTGGCTTTCTCCAGCTCAGGCATCCTGGGGGACTTCGTGGTGCAGTACGACGTGGCCATGCCAGATGTGGCTGGGGACGTGCAGGTGAGGGGTGGCTGGAGCTGAGACCTCACGGCCGGGGGGGGAATGAGGGCCATGGAGTAGAGAACAGGGAACAGCCCACAGCGGAAGGGGGCAAATAGACACGTCTGGGGTGGAGGGAGGGGTATGGGGGGGAGGGATAGATGGGACGTGTGGGATGGAGGCAGGGATGGAGCATGGGGGGGATGGATGGACAGGGTGTGAGGGAGGAGGGATGGGGTGTGTAGAAGGAGGCTGGGAGGGGACAGTGTGTGCGGGGAATGGTGGGCTGTGGGCGGGAGGAAAGGAGTGTGTATGGGGAAGCAGGGAGGGGATGGTGTGGGGGGATGGATGAGGCATTGGGGTTGAAGGGTGGGGGGGCGAGGGATGGAGGGCTGTGGGCGGGAGGGAAGGAGTGTGTATGGGGAAGCAGGGAGGGGATGGTGTGGGGGGATGGATGAGGCATTGGGGGTGAAGGGGGGGGGCGAGGGATGGAGGGCTGTGGGCGGGAGAGAAGGGGTATGTATGGGGAGTCAGGGAGGGAACAGTGTGCGTGGTGAGGGATGGATGCCCAGGCAGAAGGGTGCACACAGGCACCCGCTGCCTGTCCTATGGGTTCCTCTCGCTGCCACACCTGTGCCCTGGGCAGCCGCAGCCTCAGCCCTTCGGCCCCGCACCCTTTCCTCTCTGGCAGATCTACAACGGCTACTTCGTTCACTACTTCGCTCCCCGTGGCCTGCCCCCCATGCAGAAGAATGTGGTGTTTGTCATTGACATCAGCGGCTCCATGCATGGCACCAAGATGAAGCAGGTAAGAGGGTGGAGATGCCAGGGGGAGATCGCCCATAGACCAGACCAGTGGGGAGGGGGAATCTGAGCAGAGGGGAGGGGGCAGCCAGGAGATCTGAGGTGGGGCGACAGAAAAGGAAGCACCCACCCCCACAACAGCAGGCCTCCTAGGACATGGGTCAACATCTATGCAGATGAAGCCATGGTCTAATTTGCATATCCATCAGCTCCTTTAGACAGTTATCCAATCCAGCACTCTGCTCCATCCCCCTCAAATCTGTCAGCTCCGCGTTTGAACAGCTCCGTGTTTGAAATGCCAAATTTCCGTTTTCTTTTGGAGTTGAGATCTCGAAATTTGACACTGGCTGGAAATTCTGAAAAAATTCCAGGCGTTAACACTGGGTCCTTTGCATCTGATGGCGTGGAAGCAATCTAAGATCTTCAGTATAACACAGTGGAGGATAAACATAATACAGAGCTCATATTTCTATGTATGACATCGATTTCTATACGGTCTAACAAGATCCAGTGGATGGACGTTGAAACGGGACAAATTCAGACTGGAAATAAGGTGTAAATAGGAGGGGAATCACCCACTGGAACAAGTGACCAAGGATTGTGCTGGATTCTCCGTCACTGGCAGAGGTTCTTCTGACAGCTCCGCTCTAGGAAGGATTTGGGGGCAAATCTAGATCTAGGGCAAACTAGATCACAAAGGCATGAAAAACCCAGGAATCTGACTCTTCACATTCAGATGAGTGTAAGAGGTGGGTGAAATGTTTGGGTTTAATAGTTCTTGAAAGATGCGACCAAATTCGGCCAATTGTTTCAGCTGGGAAAAAAATGCAAAATAGTCGACTAAGTGTTTTGACAGGTTTCAGAGTAACAGCCGTGTTAGTCTGTATTCGCAAAAAGAAAAGGAGGACTTGTGGCACCTTAGAGACTAACCAATTTATTTGAGCATAAGCTTTCGTGAGCTACAGCTCACTTCACTAAATTGGTTAGTCTCTAAGGTGCCACAAGTACTCCTTTTCTTTTTAAGTGTTTTGAGGTTTTGTTTTGAAATTTAGCTGGGTTTGTTCATTCTGAAATATTAAAACAAAATGTTTCGTTCAACTCAGAACCCTTTTTTCCTGAATTTTTTTTTGGTTCAGCCTCTGAAGTGAAAAATCAGGGATTTGCTGAGTTCTAATAATAGAAAAGGCTAAAGGAAATGAAGGGATAAAGTCAAAATGAAACATTGTTGAAACGCTTGTTTCATCATTGTTGAAGCAATATACTATGTTAAATCCGCTAATCCATATAAACTAAGAGAAAATACGTATCGGGGTGGAATCCTATTGCAAGCAAACATCGCGAATGTATAGAGTACCTGCCTGGTGAAACGAAAACAAGACTCCTTTTCCCCAGTGAGATTTTTTGGTGAAATGAGGAAGTTCAAGAGGCCGTGGAGGAAAAGAAAAGGTGTTTAAAACTGTGACAAGCAATGCTCCAACCGCAGGATTTTTCAGTAGTGGAAAAAAGCCAAAAGGATATTGAAGAAAGAGGTGGCAGCTGCTAACGCTAAGGCTGTGGAAGGCTTATATACCCATCTTGAAACAGGAGGATGAGAGAAAAATACACAGACTGGCAAAGCCCCCCAGTAAGAGAACTAAAGACACTGGTGAGATCAAAGTCATTAAAGATGAAACCAGAAATATGTTAATCAATGAGAAACAGATTATAGAAGGGTGGAGAAATTATTTTGAAAGTCTTATGAATGAAGAGAACCCAAGAGAACCGTAGAATCACAGAAATGCTGGGCTGGAAGGGACCTTAGGAAGTCACCAAGTCCAGCCCCCTGCACTGAGGCAGGACCAAGTAAACCTAGACCATCCCTGGCAAGGGTTTGTCCAGCCTGTCCTTAAAAACCTCCAGTGTCGGGGTCCACAGCCTCCCTCGGACGCCTGTTCCAGAACTTACCTACCCTTAGAGTTGGAAACATTTTCCTACTATTTAATATAAATCTCCCTGCCTGCAGATTAAGCCCATTGCTTCTTGTCCTACCTTCAGTGGACATGAAGAACAATTGATCAGCGTCCTCTTTATAACAGACCGGAACCGATCTGAAGACTTATCAGGTCCCCCCTCAGTCGTCTTTTCTCCAGTTTTTGTAATTGCTCCTCAGAGGTCAGGTTTTCTAAACCTTGTAAGTCACCCTAGGGGCTGGCGGCACCAGTCCTGGAAGAAGAAGTGGCACAAGCTTTGAGCACCAGGAAAAATAGCAGCAGATCAGCAGAAGTATGGAAGTGCTGGGGCACGTACGACTGCTTTTATTGGCACAGCCGTTTAATGGCATCAGGACTGAGAAGATGCCTGCTGCCTGGAGGACGTCCACATTCCTACCAATATTTACGAGAAAAGGAGACATACAAGACTGTGGTGAACTCATAGACCTCATGATGAAGATCTGGGAGAAAGTTATTGATAAGTGACTACGAAGAGAGTGGTAAAGGGCAGTGATAATCAATTTGGATTCACGCCAGGTGAGTCAACGATGGACGCTGGCTTTGCACTAAGATTGGGGGGAAAAGGGAGAGAAAGAAGAGACATACCCTGCACGTGGTACTCATCGCTCTTGAGAACACTTATGACCGCGTTCCGAGGGGAGTCATCTAGTGGTGCAGGAGAAGGAAACCAATCCCTGAAGACTACATCTGATTCCTCCAGAATGCTGCCGTGGTGCTGCAGAAACTGAACCATGTCGAGCTAGAGGGGGAGTACGTCGGGGCTTGGCACGATGCACTTTTTGGTGCTCGATGCATCCAGAGGATGGCACCCTGCTGCGTCCCTTTCGCAGATGATGGTGGGCTCGTGTGGCAAAGAGGAACCGGAAGACTGTTCAGAGATGGATGTGCATGCTTGAACGAAATGGGTTGAAAGTCAGCCAAAATAAAACAGAACATGGGGTCTGTAGAGTCAGTGATACCTTGTAGGAAAACAAGACTGTGCTCGTGTGTGTCAGAGCAACAAGGTGGGTGAGTCTTATCTTTTATTGGAACAACTTCTTTGAAAGCTCGTCTCTCTCCCCAACCAAAGTTGGTCCAATAAAAGATAGGGCCTCGCCCATCGTGTGTCTCTGATATCCTGGGACCGACGTGGTGGCTACAACACTGTGTCGATGTATGTGCATATGTGAGATATAACATACCCAGGACATAAGTGAATGTAACGTGCTAGAATTGTAGATCTGCATCCGCTCATATACATAAAATGTGACTATCCCATTATAATGGATCTAATTATAGGGGTATTTGATATGCACAGATTAGGTGTCACTCTGTAAATAAAATGTATATAGCCTCTCCTGTTTTCATAGAATCATAGAATATCAGGGTTGGAAGGGACCTCAGGAGGTCATCTAGTCCAACCCCCTGCTCTAAAGCAGGACCAATCCCCAATTAAATCATCCCAGCCAGGGCTTTGTCAAGCCTGACCTTAAAAACTTCTAAGGAAGAAGATTCTACCACCTCCCTAGGTAACGCATTCCAGTGTTTCACCACCCTCCTAGTGAAAAAGTTTTTCCTAATATCCAACCTAAACCTCCCCCACTGCAACTTGAGACCATTACTCCTTGTCCTGTCCTCTTCTACCACCGAGAATAGTCTAGAACCATCCTCTCTGGAACCACCTCTCAGGTAGTTGAAAGCAGCTATCAAATCCCCCCTCATTCTTCTCTTCTGCAGACTAAACAATCCCAGTTCCCTCAGCCTCTCCTCATAAGTCATGTGTTCCAGACCCCTAATCATTTTTGTTGCCCTTCGCTGGACTCTTTCCAATTTATCCACATCCTTCTTGTAGTGCGGGGCCCAAAACTGGACACAGTACTCCAGATGAGGCCTCACCAATGTCGAATAGAGGGGGACGATCACGTCCCTCGATCTGCTCGCTATGCCCCTACTTATACATCCCAAAATGCCATTGGCCTTCTTGGCAACAAGGGCACACTGCTGACTCATATCCAGCTTCTCGTCCACTGTCACCCCTAGGTCCTTTTCCGCAGAACTGCTGCCTAGCCATTCGGTCCCTAGTCTGTAGCTGTGCATTGAGTTCTTCCGTCCTAAGTGCAGGACCCTGCACTTATCCTTATTGAACCTCATCAGATTTCTTTTGGCCCAATCCTCCAATTTGTCTAGGTCCCTCTGTATCCTATCCCTGCCCTCCAGCGTATCTACCACTCCTCCCAGTTTAGTATCATCCGCAAATTTGCTGAGGGTGCAATCCACACCATCCTCCAGATCATTTATGAAGATATTGAACAAAACCAGCCCCAGGACCGACCCCTGGGGCACTCCACTTGACACCGGCTGCCAACTAGACATGGAGCCATTGATCACTACCGTTGAGCCCGACAGTCTAGCCAACTTTCTACCCACCTTATAGTGCATTCATCCAGCCCATACTTCTTTAACTTGCTGACAAGAATACTGTGGGAGACCGTGTCAAAAGCTTTGCTAAAGTCAAGAAACAATACATCCCCTGCTTTCCCTTCATCCACAGAACCAGTAATCTCATCATAGAAGGCGATTAGATTAGTCAGGCATGACCTTCCCTTGGTGAATCCATGCTGACTGTTCCTGATCACTTTCCTCTCATGTAAGTGCTTCAGGATTGATTCCTTGAGGACCTGCTCCATGATTTTTCCGGGGACTGAGGTGAGGCTGACCGGCCTGTAGTTCCCAGGATCCTCCTTCTTCCCTTTTTTAAAGATTGGCACTACATTAGCCTTTTTCCAGTCGTCCGGGACTTCCCCCGTTCGCCACGAGTTTTCAAAGATAATGGCCAATGGCTCTGCAGTCACAGCCGCCAATTCATTTAGCACTCTCGGATGCAACTCGTCCGGCCTCAGTTTCTGTAATGGAAACTGAGGGTGTCTATGGTACAGAGCGAATTCTCTCTCTCTAGGTAGAATTCTGGGTGTGAGGGTGTCCCCCATACACATTAGTATGTGTTTGTGTATCGCATAGCACACGTAACGCAGATCAGTGTAACGCCACCCCACGATGAAACGAAACGACGGAGCCAGACCGATTGGTGCCCCCTTTCCCCGTTGAAACCCTCACTGAAATCCACCCCTTCCACCCTGTCCCTCCAATCCCGCCCTGCCCCCCACCTCCCCACCCCCCAGATGTCCCCCAAGCAGGGTCAGCCATGCTGCGTTTCTGCCTCCAGACCAAGAAGGCCATGCACATCATCCTGAGCGACCTCCACCCGGACGACTGCTTCAACATCATCACCTTCTCCGACACCGTCCACGTGTGGAAGGCCGGGCGCTCCATCCCGGCCACGGCCCACAATGTCCGCACCGCCAAGGACTACGTCCACAGGATGGAAGCTGATGGATGTGAGTCACTGCGGGGGGGCTCCTGCAGCTGGGGCTCCTGCCCCGCTCCCCACAGTGCCCCCTAGGAGTTCCCCCCCCACAGCCAGGGCTCCTGCCCCACTCCCCACAGGATGCAGAAATTGTACTGTATTAGAAATTATCATAACACAGTGGAGCACAAATCAGTAGAAGGAGTGGGGTTGGGTGGGCTAGAGGGGTGTCGGGGTGGGGGAGGGCTGGGAGCCAGGACTCCTGGCTTCTCTCCCTGGCTCTGGGAGAGGAATGGGGTCTAGTGCGGGGTTCTCAAACTTAATTGTACCACCACTCTCTTCTGACAACAAAAATTACTGCACAACCCTAGGAGGGGGGACCAAACCCTGAGTCTACCCAAGCCCCCCCACTCTGGGCATGGGGGCCAAAGCCCAAGCTCCCCCACCCTGATGCCCTGATGACCCCATTCAAAGGGGGGGGCGTGACCCACTTTGGGATCCCAACTCACAGTTTGAAAACC
The DNA here is from genome assembly GCF_965152235.1 of Eretmochelys imbricata. Classification (NCBI taxonomy): domain Eukaryota; kingdom Metazoa; phylum Chordata; order Testudines; family Cheloniidae; genus Eretmochelys; species Eretmochelys imbricata. The sequence continues at coordinate 16,648,449 of NC_135594.1, read as the reverse complement.
ACTGGTCTAGTGCTTAGAGCAGGGGGGCTGGGAGCCAGGACTCCTGGGTTCTCTCTATGGCTCTGGGAGGGGGATGGTGTCTAGTGGTTAGAGCAGAGGAGGCTGGGAGCCAGGACCCCGGGTTCTCTCCCCAGCTCTGGGAGGGGAGGGGGTCTAGTGGTTAGAGCAGGGGGGCTGGGAGCCAGGACGCCTGGGTTCTCTCCCTGACTCGGGGAGTGGGGTTCAATGCAAGGTTGCAAATCCAGATCCTTCTGCCTTTTTCCTCCTCAGGGACCGACATCAACAAAGCCATGTTGGAGGCCGCCTCGGTGCTGATCCAGAGCCCGCCGGAGCCATCCCCCCGTCAGATCCCACTGCTCATCTTCCTGACGGACGGGGAGCCCACGGCGGGCGTGACCTCAGGCACTCGCATCCTGGCCAATGCCCGGCAGGCGCTGGGCGGCTCCGTCTCCCTGTTTGGCCTGGCCTTTGGGGACGATGCTGACTATGGGCTGCTGCGGCGCCTGGCGCTGGAGAACCGGGGCATCGCCCGGCGCATCTACGAGGACGCCGATGCCGCCCTGCAGCTCGCCGGCTTCTACGACGAGATCGCTAGCCCGCTGCTGTCCGACGTGGCCCTCTCCTACCGCGACGGCGCAGACCTCACCCGCAACCTCTTCCCCCACTACTTCCGGGGCGCTGAGCTGGTGGTGGCCGGACGGCTGGCCCCGGGGGCCAATGAGCTGCACGTCCAGGCTGCAGGCCATGGGCACGTCGGGCCGCTGAGCCTGGAGAACGATATCTCGGCCAACGCCACGGAGGCCGCCCCGTTCGGCTGCTCTCCAGACCTGGGGCAGATCGGGCAATTCGTCCAGCGCCTCTGGGCCTACTTCACCATCCAGGAGCAGCTCCGGGCCCGGTTCCACTCCAACGACACTGCTGCGCGCCGGCTGCTCACTGAAAAGGCCACCAACCTCTCGCTGAAGTATAACTTTGTCACGCCCGTCACCTCACTGGTGGTGGTCAAGCCAGAAGAGGAGGAGGAGAGTGCCTCGGCTCGGGCCACGCCAGGGGCTCCTGTTACATCCCTGGCCACCATGGCGGCCCACCGTGCCAGCAAAGCTTCCAGAGTCATGCCCGCTCTGGGGGCCACATCCACCTCGCTGCCTGGGAGTGGCACCAAAGCTGCTGCAGGCCTCCCCAACCTAGCCAGAGCCGTGCCCGTCCCAGGAGCACCTGCCACGTCCCAGGGCACCTCCAAACTAGCCCGAGCCACACCGGCACCTGGCACGGCCACGGCCACGCCAGCTCCTCCCACAGCCCACGGTGTCACCAAGGCAGCCAGAGCCACACCCAGTAAAACACCCAAAGCTGGGAACCCCAGGGCCACAGCTCATCTGCCGCCGAGCCCAGGATCAGCCACGGCACCCCCTTCCGGCCAGCAGGAGACGCCCCCGGAACTGGCCACCAAGCGCCAGCCACATCTCAGAACAGAGAGGGCCCCCTTCTCGTGGGGCACAGCGGCTCCCACGGTCCGGACTATCACAGACGCCTGGACTGGCAACAGCACGGCTGCCCCCCACCACAGGGCGGAGTCCGAGGGCTCCCGGGGCACGCCGGGCGCCGTGGGATCCATCCCACCTGCCGCCGACCTCAGCCAGTGGCTGCTGCTGTTGCCGCCAGCAGAGTCAGAACTGCTGTCGGCAAAGGACACGGCCGAGGAATCCGTGGAGTCCCGCCACCCGCCGGCCGTGTACAGCTTTGTGGTGGCCAAAGGAGAGAAGGGTGGGGATCCCATCCCCCCCAGCCCATGCTCCCCAAGCCGCCCACCTCTCCCATGGCCGGGATCCCTCCCCGACTCCCCCCTGGCCTGTGCTCCTCATGCTGCCCCCTCCTTACCCACTGGGATCTCAGCCTGATCCCCCCTGGCCTGTGCTCCCCCGCCGCCTGCCTCCCCGACTGCCGGGATCCCCCCTCCCAGAATTGCATGGATGTTCATTCTGTCTCTCTCTCCCTACAGGTGTCCTGGATTATGAAGACTACTCAGGTAACCCCACAACCTGGCCCACGCGCTCTCTCCTGGGTGGGGTAGCCAGGCAGGTTGTGGGGAGGGGTCTACCAGCACGCTGGCCCTTAAGGGAAATCCCACTCGGCCTAGCTCTTTAAGACCAGGAGTTCTGGAAGTTGTAGTTCCTGGGGGCTGTGAGCAAGGCCTGCTGAGAACTGGGCAGGTCCTTTTCCCTGCCACACACAGCTGCACTGAAGCCTGAAGGGGCAAGGCAGGGATTAAGGGGTGGGGCACTGAGATGACACCCCAACCCTCCAGGACATCACTTAGCAATTGGTTCAGGCTCTCTGCAGACTCAGGCAGGCACTGGTCCCATTTTCCACCTTTGCTCCCCAACCATGAGAGCTAGAAACTGAATATTTTTTAAAACTGACCGCTGACATTCTGCAGCCACTATGAGTGGGCTGGAGCCAGGGTCGGGGGCATGGTGCCAGCATCCAGCCTCTCATGCTAAGCGAGTCAGCTTTGCCATTGACTGCCAGATGGCCTCACACCCCCACCCTGACTCTGCCTTTCCCTTCCAGACCTGTCAGAGGAACGGGACGGTGACACAGGTATGTTTCAGGTCTGGGCCTGGCTGAGGGCAGGGGGAGACTTGGCAGTTTCCTGTTGGCTCTCAGCCGCTGCCCGTCATGGTCGCTCTGGGCTCTGCCAGGCCTGGCCAGCGGGTGCCCATGGTGCTTTGGAGAGAGAAGAGGATGCCCAAGGATCGGGGTGGGGGGGAAAGCTCCATCACCCAACTGGCTGTAACCCTCTCTTCTTCCCCCGCCCTTAGATGGCATGGCAGACCTGGCTGGTGCCAGATTCTTCACTTTCTCCTCCTCAGGTAAGGCTGCCCAGACACCCAGGTGATGTTTGGGGGAGGGGGCAGCCTGGTTCCCCCCCTTACTCCACCCCTTGTTCTGCCTTGCAGTGGATGGAGACCCTCACTTCGTGGCACGACTGCCCGGCTCCGCTGAGACGCTGTGCTTTACGCTGGATGGGCACCCAGGAGACGTGCTCCAGCTGGTGACAGACCCCCCCAGCGGTGAGACCCCCACCCTGCAGCTCAGCGCCCCGGGGAGGGGAGCGGGGCTGGTGGTTAGAGCAGAGGGGCTGGGAGCCAGGACGCCTGGGTTCTCTCCCCGGCTCTGAGGTCGAGCGGGGGGATCCAGGAGGAGGTCCCGGGGCAGCCGTGGTGCCATGGGGACGGTGGGCCGAGTGATGGGGAGGAGACGGGGATCCCTGACAGCTCAGTGACCGCAGCGTGGCCTGCGCTCTCTCCCCGCAGGCCTGTCAGTCCACGGCCACCTGGTTGGCGCCCCGCCACGGCCGGGCACGGCGGATCGGCCACGCACCTACTTCGACGCCATCACCGTGCTGGTGGGGCCTCCCCCGCTCCACTACGTGATCACCGTGACGCTCCAGGGCGTGGCGCTGCAGGGGGAGGGGGCCCTGGATCTGCCCTTCGGCCGCCCGGCTTGGGTCAGCCGCCCCGGGCTGGGGGTGCAGGTGGGGCCGGGCGCCAACGCGACGCTGCGGCTGGGCGCCGGGCTGGAGTTCGTGGTCCAGCGCCATCGGTACAGCCACCCCAGCCGCCTGCAGAGAGACCACCTGGGCTTCTACGTGCTGGACGGCAGCGGGCTCTCGGCCCAGGCCCACGGGCTGCTGGGTAAGGGGCTCCGGGCCCCCCCTTCCCTGCCCCACTTGTCCGGCCGCCAGGGTCTCCCCCCATTCACCCTGTGTCCCCTCTCGCCCCCTGCAGGTCAGTTCCAGAACGCGGCCATCCGACTGCAGCCGGGTGCCGGGGAGCAGCCCGCCCGGCTACAGAGGGGCGGGGCCACGGTGCCGGCCACGCGGGTCACCAAGCTGCTGAAGGACTCGCCCCTGCCGGCCCACCAGGCCCCCTGCTGGCTGGTGAAGGGCGGCGACGTGCAGGCCCTGCTGGGCGGGGCCTACGGCGCCTTCGTGGTCCCCCATCTGCTGGAGGCGTGAGGCCAGGGGGCGTGGCCTGGGCAGGGTGGGGGCCGCCCCGTGTCCTGCTGCTGAGACTGACCCCGCAGCCGGGCAGGACACAGCCGCCTGGGCCCTGGTCATGGCCACGGCTTGTGGATTTAAGGTGGAATCCTCCCTCTCCCCCCTCCAATCGTGGATTTAAGGTGGAATTGCCCCTCCCCACCTCCAGTCGTGGATTTAAGGTGGAATCCTCCTTCCACTCACCCCTTCGGATCATGGATTTAAGGTGGAATCCTCCTTCTCCCTGTTTCCTGCAGTTTGTGGAGTTCACAGGGAATTCTCCTTCCCCACCACGTGGATTAAAGGTGGAATCCTCCCTACCTGCCATGGACTGTGGATTGAAGGTGGAAGCTCCCCCTGCCCAAAACACTTGCTGAATCAAGGTGGATCCCACCTCCCCATTAATGAACATGAGTCCTTAAATTAAGCTGGATTTCCTTCCCCAGTGCCATGTGATGATTTAAGGTGGAATAGATACGGGTTTTTGATGTAACGTGGATTTTTCTCCCATGTAATTGTGCGTGATTCATCTGTTCAGCATGGTTCCCCCATGATATGGGGTGTAGGTAATTTAATTTGTAAGGTCAATTCTAACTACAGTTCTATGAGAATCTTGGCTTGAAGGGGGAATTTTCCCAGCTGGGCAGCCCCTTGGCTGAAGGTGGGAGTCCTAGCTGGCAAACACAGCTCAGGAGGTTCAGGGGAAAGATCACCATCTGGTGCACACACAGCTGGCAGATTTCACATGGCATTTCCCCAGGTGGCCAGCTCACAGATGTAAGGTGGACCCTCCCCTGAGGGCCAGCATGCAATTTAAGGTGGAATTCCCAAGAAGGCTAAAACACAGATTTAAGGTAGATGGAAGGTCCCTGAGAGAACAGAACAGAACCCTGGCTCCCAGCCCCCCTCCCTGAGTGGGGGAGAGAACCCAGGAGTCCTGGCTCCCACCCCCCTTAACGACAAGACCCCACTCTCGTCCCAGAGCAGCAGTGGCCCGAAGGTGCAGCTGGCTCATGCAAACTAATGAGGAGAGACTGGACAGTTTGGGGGGAGGGGCTGGCATCTCCCCTGGACCCCCTCCATGCCCTGAACTCGCTGGCTCCTGCTTAGCTTCATGCCCTCCAGCAGTAAACAAGCCAACGTCCATCCGGGCCACTAGATGGCGCTGAAGCTCCACGAGCCAAGCGGCGAGCGCTTGGCGGCAACAGGCCTTGTGACCCAACCCCGCCTCCTGCAAAGGGAGGGGCCAGCCCCTGAGGGCTACGGGGGCCGGCGGGGGAAAGGGAAAAGCTGAGACAGAATGTACCATCTGCGCCAGGAAAAGGGGGGTGGATTCCATAGAAGTCTCAGGGGCCCTGCCCCATGAGAGGGTGTAACCCCAAGTGGCCAGCCCCCCATGAGAAGGGGTGTAACCCCAGTGACCCTATCCCCATGAGGGGTATAGCCCCGCCCTCCAATGTGAAGAGGGTGTGGCCTCAGTGACCCCCCCCATATGAAGGGGTGTAACTCCATTAGCCCCTCAGTGACCCCCCCATATGAAGGGGTGTAACCCCATTAGCCCTGCCCCCATAAGTGGTTTAACCCCTCAGGCCCTGCCCCCAATGGGAGAAGCATGACTCCAGTGGCCCTGCCCCAATGAGAAGGGGTGTGACCCCCAGTGGCCCCGCCCCGATAAAGTGTTTAATCCCCAGTGGCCCCACCCACCACTGACCCTTTCTCCTGACTCTCCCCAGTGGCCTGTCTGGCCCTGCAGCCCCAGCCCCAGCCCCATGGGGCTGCCCCCAGCTCTCCTCCTCATGCTCTGCCTCTACCCTGCCCCCCAGGGCCTGGCTCCCCCAGACCCAGGGCTGCTGGCCCAGGGCCGTGCCCGGCTGCGGGAGGCCCAGATGCTGGCCCAGCACCCACAGCTGGGGGCCTGCTGGGCGGGGGCCCTGGGCAGGCTGGATGGGGGCTGCCAGCAGCTGGGAGAGGAGCAGCAAAGCCGCATCGCCCTGGCCTTCGCCCACTGCCACCTGCAGAGGTGATGCCCGGACGCCTGGGTCCTGACCCCAGCTAGAGGGGCAACTGGGGCACCTGGGTTCTGTCTCTATGTGGGTGGGGGCTCTGGGAGCCGGACACCTGGGTTCTATCACTGACTATAGAAGGGAAGTGGGGTTAGTAGGCTGGGAGGAGGGGGCTGAGAGCCAGGACACCTGGGTTCTCTCTCTGGCTCTGGGAGGGAAGTGGGGGCTGGTGGGTGAGAGCAGGGGCCTAGGAACCCGGACACCTAATTTCTATCCCCGGGGATGGTGGCCTAGGGGTTCCTGGCTAAGACCCCCGCTGTCCCTTGGCCAGGTCGGGCCGGCCCTTCCCTCGCTGCGAGGCCAGCAGCTCCGTCCGGGCCTGCACCCAGCACATGGACCCTGTGGCCTTCGGGGTCTACACTGAATTCTTCACCCATGCCCACAGCATCTGCTACCTCCTTCGCAGCGAGGCCTGGCAGCAGCAAGCTGAGAGCACCGTGCACAGGTGAGCGGGGGGGCGGGGTCCCCTCCAGGGGGCGCTCATTCCCATCTGGCCCCTGGGTGGGAACTGGCTGGCTCGGGGGGGTGGGAATGGGACACAGGGCCTTTCCCTTCTAGCGGGTGCTGGCTTCTATCCTGTGCTGAGTTCGCTGAGTCTCTAGCAGGGCAGATGCCCCCCTAGTCCCACCTAGTCAGCCCCCCGATGCTGGCAGAGAGGCCGGGGTCTGAGCAGAACATGAGGATGTGTCCCCCATTCCCAAAACAAAGGAGAACATTAGGTGGGAGGGGGCTGTTGGGGAGCAGATTGGGAGAGGGGCTATGTGGGGGGAGGGGCTGGGGGAGTAGGGGGCTGCATGGGGTGTGGATACAGAGCCTTTCCCTACATCTTTTCCACCAGAGTTGGATGGGAAGGGACTGTGCGGGGGAGCATCTATGGGGCAGGGGCTTTGTGTGTAGCAGGGCCTGGCCTGCACATTTGGGAAGCTGGAGGTGGGCCAGTCTCCAGCCCAGGCCTGCAGACTGTGGAGTTCATCAGTGTCTAGGTCTACATGAGGTCCTGGCTCCAGGAGTCGAGGGATTGCGCCAGAATCTCAGATCTCGGGCAGAAAACAGCAGGTACGTTTCTAGCTCTCGCGGTCGGGTAGAAAAGCTGCCAAGAGCCTGAGCCCATTGCTCACAGGTGTGAACCGAGCGTGCCGGAAGCTGCCTGAGTCTGCAGAGGGCCTGAGCCCGTTGCTCACAGAGTGGGGCTAATGGGCAGTGCTGTCTGTGTGGATAAGTAGCACACTGCCTGGGTTGGGGGCATGGGGCAGGATCAAGGCCCCGCTTTGGTGCTGACGCCCCTTCCCCCTCCGCCCCCAGGCTGGTAGCCAGTTCGGAGGGCGTAGCTGAGCGGCTGGAAGAGACCAACCAGCTGGCAGAGCAGTCAGCGCGGGCACAAGAGGCCACCCTGCGATCCCAGGAGGAGATCCTCCGCCATGGGGAGCTGCTGAGACAGACACTGCAGGACTCCTCCAGGGGTAACCCCAGCCCCTGGAAGCCAAGATGCCTGGGGTCTCTCCCCAGCTCTGGGAGGGGAGTGGGGTCTAGTGGTTAGAGCAGGGGGGGCTGGGAGCCAGGACTCCTGGGTTCTCTGCTGGCTTTGGGAAGCACGGCTGCTGACAGCCCCTGGCTCCCCGCAGGTGTCCGGGAGGCTTTTCGGGACATGCAGGAGGCGGCCGGACGGCAACGCCTGGCCTTTGCCGAGATCGTGAACCGCCTCAGCTTCCTGCACCGCTTCCTGGTGGGGGAGTCCCAAGCTCTGGGCTCCTTCCTCTACCACCTGCTGACCGGCAGCGCCGCCCTGCTGCTCACCTCCAGCCAGCGCACTGCTGGGGCCAGGTAGGGGCAGGGAATGGGGCAGGGCCCTGTCCCCTCTGGGGGGCACCAGCTCCCACCTGGCCCCAGGGCAGGGACTGGCTGGCCAGGGGGGTGAGGAATGGGGCTGGGGCCTGTCCCCTCTAGGGGGCGCTGGCTCCCACCTGGCCCCAGGGCAGGGACTGGCTGGCCAAGGGGGTGGGGAATGGGGCTGGGGCCTGTCCCCTCTTTCCCTTCCCGTGATCCCCTTTTTCTTCTGCCTGAGGTTGATCCTGCTGGGCCTGGTTGGGGGCAACGTCTACCTGGAGCGTGTGGTCAGTGGACTCATCTTGGAGAACACTGAAGCCGGCTCCGATCCAACGGTACCGGCCAGGCACCCCCCCCCGAGACACCCCCAGCTGGGGTGACCCCTCCTTCAGACCCTCCCTCCCCCGGGCTCAGCAGTCACTGGGTCTCCAGGACACCTGGGTCCTCTCCCCTGATCTGGGAGGAAAGTGGGGTCAGGTGGGGTGGAGCAGGCGGGGCTGGGAGCCAGGACACCAGGGTTCTCTCCCCAGATCTGGGAGGGGAGTAGGCTCTGGCAGATTAGAGCGGGGGAGCCCGGGCAGTGGGGTGGGGAGCCCGGACGCCGGGGTTCTCTGGGCGGAGAGCGGGGGTCCTCGCTCTGACAGGTCCCCCTCTGCCAGGAGGCCCTTGCCAGCTGGGTGGGGCTATGCCGCAGGCTGTGTGTGGGCGCCGGGCTGGCTGTCCTGGCCTATTGCGTCCTCACTTACCGCGACGTGGCCCAGCAGAGCCGGGAAGTGCTGCGGGGGCTGCAGGAGACCCGGGCCCAGATGCAGCACATCCTGCAGGAGACAGGTATGGGGGCGGGGCTAGAGGGGAGGGAGGGGCTAGAGGAGGAGGGGAATGGGGGAGTCCCTGTGTGAAAGCAGTGGGCGGAGCTAGTGGAAGGGGGAGCATGACAATATGGGCAGGGCTAAGGCTTGGTGGGAGGGGTTAAGTGGGCAAGAAGGTGGAGCTAGGGGAAGAGGGGGGGGCATATCTGGATGGGCAGGGGCATGTGGGTGAGGCATGGGCTAACCACGCCCCCCTCCCTCATGCAGAACGCCTGCTGGCCCAGCGGGGCCCAGATCCCAGCCAGGACAATGCCGAGTTTGCCGACTCGGGCTTCCCAGAGCCCCTCTCCCGGCCGGAACGAGGAGCCCCCTGGGGTGAGCGACCCACTGTGCTGGGGGCGCTACATGGGCGGGGCTGGGAGCCAGGACTCCTGGGTCCTCTCTCCACTCTGGGAGGGGAGTGGGGTCTGGTGGTTGGAGCAGGGGGGGCTGGGAGCCAGGACTCCTGGGTCCTCCCTCCACTCTGGGAGGGGAGTGGGGTCTGGTGGTTGGAGCAGGGGGGGCGGCGGGGAGCCAGGACTCCTGGGTCCTCCCTCCACTCCGGGAGGGGAGTGGGGTCTGGTGGTTGGAGCGGGGGGGCTGGGAGCCAGGACTCCTGGGTCCTCTCCCTGGCTCTGGGAGGGGAGTGGCAGGTGGGCCTGCATAGCGCTTGGCACCCCGGGGTCCCCAGGCGGGAGCGAGGAGCCCCCCTAACCCAAACCTCCCTGTCCTGTGGCCAGCGGAGGAGCTCAGCACCAGCAGCCCCAAGAGCCGGAGCCGCTCCCCGGCCCGCCAGCGCACCCGGCCGCAGAGACGCACCAGCCGACGGGACTCGGAGAGACGCCATGTTCCCGTGCCAGTGGACGGGGTGAGTGCGAGTCAGCAGGGTGCAACTTACACCCCCATTCACCCCCCACCAACCAGGATCCAGGCTCCAGCGTCACAGACACCCCCCTGAGTCCTGGCTCCCCTGCTCTAACCAGTAGACCCCACTCCCCTCCCAGAGCTGGGGAGAGACCCCAGGAGCCCCGGCCCCCTGCTTTGACCAGCCTGAAATGTCTCTCTTCCCCCAGCTGTGCTGCTATGATCTCCGGCACCGGCCGGCCCTGAGAGACCCCCCCCAAACGCCAGCCACGGTGAAGGGGCCCCTCTGCAGCACCCGAAGGGGAAGACCTCAGTTGCCGGCAGCAGGTGCCATCCTGCTGAGCCCAACCTGGGATCAGACTCCTACTGCGTGAATGTCACCCCAAGCCGGGAGCCAGGACTCCTGGGTTCTCTCCCCAGCCTGGGCAGGTCTGAGTGAGACACGCAGGACAGGGGGAGGCTGCGTGATGTTTTAATGGAGACGGGCCGTGCCGCGCCGCGGCTTTTAGCCGGTAATAAAAGGAGCCTGACAATTCGGTAGCAGCAGCTCTGGTCTTGTCTGCGTGGCCGCCACCGGCCAGGAGCGGCGATCGATCCCAAGGGAGCTGGAGGGCCGGGCTCACGGGGGCTGCCAGCGCTGCACCTAGTCGCCTGCTGCCCCGAAGTTCATGGCGGCCGTCAGCGTGGCGGAGAGTTTGCTGGCGATTTTCTCTGCCGGGGGGAAACGAGCTGCAGTGAGAATCCCTCCCGCTCGGTGAGACGCGCGCGCCCCGGCCAGCAGAGAGCACTGGGCGCTGCCCTGCCACGAAACCTACTTCCAGCCTGCCTGGGTGGGAGGGGAAACTGAGGCACAAAGAGACGCGATAGAGCTGGGGATGGAACCCAGGAGTCCTGATTGACTCCTAGCCCTAGCTAAGGGACAACATGGCCTAGAGCACAGGACTCCTGGGTTCTCTCCCTGGCTCTGGGAGGGGAGGGGGACTGGTGGTTAGAGCAGTTGGGAGGAAGCCAGGATCCCTGGGTTCTCTTCCTGGCTCTGCCTTGGACCGTGGCCAAGTCCCCTCTCCCGTGCCTCAGTTTCTCCTCTCTACCATTAATTTCTAGACTAAGCCCTTTGGTCAGGGACCATCCCTTATTGCTCAGTCTGGATGGCTTCCTTCCCCAGATGCCCCCACGATGAATCCCCTAAGCACCCCTCCGCCAACCTGCTCTTTTCTGCTGCTTCTTCCGCCTTCTGCTAGCTGCCCGCAGCCCCTGCCCTTGATGCAGAGGGTCTAGGGCTGAGATCTCCTCCAGGCTGGGGGCTCTGGGAACAGGTCTCTCCACAGCAGCGGCTGTTTTGTTCTTAGCCTTCAGTTCCACTGTCACGGGGCCGAGCTGCAGGGACAAAGCGGAGAGTAAGGCATGAGAGGGCGGCCTGCCAACGGGACAGGCCCAGAATTGGGCAGCTGCCTCATACTCTAATATCTCAGCTTTCAGATAAAAAGAAAATGAAGCTTCTAGCTCAAACGGCTGGGGAGAGAAAGGATCACTGCCTGCCTGAGTCTGCAGAGAGCCTGAGCTCATTCCTCAGATGGGGTGGAGCCTATTATGAAAATCAGCTAAGAGAGTGTCTCCTGTTGGCACCAAGAGGGGGTGGGTCTTTGAAGCTTCAGCCTCTCTGGAGAATACTTTTGGGATGCCTGTGTGGGCGGAGCCTGTTGTGGGGCTTAGGGGCCATGCTTCTCCCCTCCCTCCATACCTCCAGATCTCTGTCTTCGTCCATGGCTGTTTCTTCCTCTCCCAACGTCTCCTCTTCCTCCATCTCTGACCCTGCCCCGCTGGTGAGACCGGCGGGGGTGAGGCCGATGCCCGCAGGAATCGACGGGAGGTCTGGGCAGGGAACGGACACAGAGAGGGCACCGTAAGCGGATGCTCTGCTTCCCACCCACCCCCAGGGGGAGAAAGTGGTACTGCCCCCCAAAGGCCACATTGCACAGCTGGGAGCCAGGACTCCTGGGTTCTCTCCTGGCTTGAGGGGGGTGGCGGCTGGGAGCCAGGATGCCTGGGTTCTGTCCTGGCCCTGGGAGGGGAGCGGGACATAGCAGGTTACCAGCCCATGTTCACTACTCACTGGCCAAAGCCTCCTGGTTGCCTTGCTCCAGCGCCTCAAAGTCGAAGGCCTTGCCCATCTCCGTGACTATCTCAGCACTGATGTGGGTGGGCAGCGTGTGGGTCTCTGGGGGGTGCGTGAAATAGCTGATCTTCCCGCTGGCAGGGGAAAGAACAGGGGCTCTGAAAGGGTGCCATTCCCCACAACTCCCGCCAGCCAGTCCCCTGCCCTGGTGCCAGATTAGGGCTGGCACCCCCCCCAACCCCCCCCGTTCCGCCTCTTCCCCACCCACCTCATCCAGTCACTCAGCACAGCTTTGGCTGCCTTCTCGTGATCGGGCACGCCTCCTTTCCTCAGTTTCCCCTTTCTCCGGGCAAGGTGTGCTAGGAACTCCATGACGTCCTGGTAAGCCGGCACACCGTAGTGCTGCATGATCTGGGGTGGGGAGCAGCCAGACAAGCCCATCAAACCGCTTCCGGTTCCCCTCAACCTTCCCTCTCCTCCCTCTTCGCTTCCCCGTCCAACCGCGGTCGCATCTCCTCTCCGCCTTCCCACGGGCCACCCCCACGCTGGGGCCCCGACCCAGCCACTGCTGGATCCTTCTGCATTCACAGACTTGACGGCTGTCGCTCAATTGGAGACGAGTCAGAAAAGAGCCACGAGAAAAACCCAAGGGTTAGAAAACCGGCCTGGGAGTGAGAAACTCGAGGAGCTCGGTCTATTTCGCTTAACAGAGAGACGGTTAAGGGGTGACTTGACCCGAGTCTGTCGGTACCCATGTGGGCACAAAGAGCTAATAACGAGCTATTCAATCTGGTCTAACACGATCCACAGGCTGGAAGCTGAAACTGGACAAATTCAGAGCAGAAACAAGGCGTCAATTCTTAACGGTGAGAGTAAGGAACAACTTTCCAAGCAGCGGGGTGGGTTCTCCATTGCTGGCAGTTTCTCTATCAAGCCGAGAGGTTCTCCGACAAGCTCTGCTCTACGAATTAGTTTGGGGAAGTTTTCTGGCCTGTGTTATATGGGGGGGTCAGATTGGAGGATCACAGTGATGTCTATTAACCTGATATGGTCTTCTTCTAATGAGCCCTTCCTCCGGAGTTTCTGTTCATCGTTTCATTTCGCTGGCTAGCAAGTCAGAGGGTTGTATCATACATACTATGATTTATAAAAGGGAAACCTCAGTAACTGAGTTTGACAAACTGAGTGAAATCCACATGAGCGCGTGAAACATTCTGATCTTGTCTAATCGACGTTCTTGGTCGGAAAATGGCAGCAGGCTGTCTGGCCGAAAGTTGTCCATCAGAAATCTCTTCCTGGGACAGGTACTTCCGTCCGCTGGGAAGAAAGTGTTAGTTTCCTTCCTGGGACAAGGAAAAGAGGGGCTGGGGTTCGAGTCTGAAGAGTCTGGGTTGGAACCAGACATGTTAAGAACTGGCTGGAATCTACACATAAGAACGGAGAAGCTGGAGTTGACAATGGAGGAGCCAACGACCAAGGAAAGAGCCTGCATTGACAATGGAAGACCCAATGACCAATGGACGATCTTGCGTTGACCAACGGAAGACCCTGCGGCCAATGGAAGAGCCAACAACCTGGCCATTAACACTCAACTGTTTGGGAAGCTGACCACATGAGGAGCGCGTTATCGAGGAAGCAGGTGAGAACAGACCCCCGGCGCCAACGGGGAGACAGAATTGCAGGGACCTCTACTCTCCCCATACGGCCTCTCCCATCGCCCCAAGGACTCTCCACCTGCTCCAGGTGAATACTCAATTTCCCTTGGTCTTCAAAGACCAGTGCTACATCTCCACATTGCTCCCGAAAGAGCTGGAGGGGGCACAGGGACTGTGGGGAGAAGACGGGGCGCTGGGAGCCCCATTGTCTGCTGTGGCAGGAAAGCGGGAGTCCTGGAGGCTCGAGAATGCTGAATGGGTCCTTTGGGTCCTGGGCGGGTGAGTTCAGAGCAGGTGCTTCTTGGGGCCTGTCTCTTGGTGGACGGCGCTGGCCCCACGGTTTGTGGCATCGCCCCATTGAGCATTCCCCCAACCGTCCCCCTAGCAACCGCCCTCCTCCCCTACCTGGCCCTGGGAGCACCGTCTCAAGATGGCGTGGACGGGCGTCACCGGGTCGGCCACCTGCTCCACCTTGAGGCAGCTGCGCAGCACCAGGCCGGCATCCGTGGCCGCGGTCGCCATGACGAGGCCGGGACAGTCCAGGAGCTTGACGTGCCGGTCGAGCTGGACCTCCTGGAGGCACCTGGGCGGGGGGGAGAAAGGGGGCATCAGCGGGGGAGCAGGGCTGTCCCGCGGGGGCCCGGACCCCCACCCCCGCCGGGGGGCAGGAGGGCTTACTTGGTCACGCCGGGCGTGGCGCCCACACTGCAGGCCCGGCTCCGCTTCAGGCTGTTAATCAGGCTGCTTTTGCCGACATTGGGGAAGCCTGGACCAAGAGCAACAGGGACACCAGTCAGAGAGAGAACCCAGGCAGCCGGGACCCCCGGCCCTAACCACCAACCCCCACTCCCCTCCCAGAGAACCCAGGAGTCCTGGCCCCCTACAGCGAAGGGCCTGAGTCTCTCACCTACGACCCCCACGCTGATGGCCGTCTTGAGGTCCTGGCTACGGCTGTAGTTGGCCAGCACCTTCAGCAGGCAGTCGGCCCCCACGCACGCCCCACTGGCCAGCAGCTCGCAGGAGGCCTTGGCCACGGGCACCTTGCTCTGTTGCTGGGGAGCAGAGAGCAGCAGACAGGTCAGGACAGGGCTCACACAGCTACATCCCCTCTGGCCCTACTCCTCTCCCGGAGCCAGGGAGAGAACCCAGGAGTCCTGGCTCCCAGCCCCTCCCCCCCGGCTCTAACAACTAGCCCCGACTCCCCTCCCAGAAGCCAAGAGTCCGGAAAAGTCCCAGGCCCCAACCCCTCACCAGGTGCCGGCTCTGCTGCTGGGTGGAGGCTTTGAAGGCCACTGTGGGGAGTTCGTTCCTCAGGTACTTCAGCCACCCGGCCACCACCTCCTTGGACACCAGGTCTGGGGAGCGCAAAGCACAAAGGGTTAACCCAGCGTTGCCTGCTTCCCCCCACCCAGCTATTACGGCTCCTCCTCCCTTAGGAGCCCCAGCTCGCACCCCCAGGGAGGGAAACTGAGGCACCACAGGACTTGCCCCAGAGACAGCAGAGAACCCAGGATCCCTGGCTCCCACCCCCCCATACTCTAACCACCAGCCCCCACTCCCATCCCAGAGCTGGGGAGAAAACCCAGGAGTCCTGGCTCCTACCACTAGGCCCCATTCCCCTCCCACAGCTAAAGATAGAACCCAGGAATACTGGGGCCCAGCCCCCTGCCCCATGTTCTAACCACTAGCCCCCACTTCCCTCCCAGAGCCAGGGAGAGAACCCAGGAGTCCTGGCTCCCAGCCCCCCTACTCTAACCCCTAGCCCCCACTCCCCTTCCGGAGCCAGGGAGAGAACCCAGGAGTCCAGGTTCCCCCCGCCACACACCCACCGATTTTATTTAACACCAGCACCAGTTTCTTGTTGCCCCCGGCCTGCAGCACGGCCTCCTCCACCTGGGGGCAGCGACAGCCCTGGGGGTCTCGGGCGTCCAGCACCTCGAGGACCACGTCAGCTGCCTGGATCACCTGTGGGGAGCAGGAGAGGGGGTGAGTAGGGTGTCCCCTCCGTGGCCTGGCCTGGCCCGGCCCCACTGAGCGCTGGTGAAAGGGGAGAATCATAGTCTCCCCTCCGCAGTCCGGCCCCACTGAGCGCCAGGGAGGGCGGGACATGGGGGCTTCCCCTCCATGTGGCTCACACTGACCTTCCTGAACTCCCGGTAGTAGGCCCTGCGGGACCCCTCCTTCTCCAGTCGCGGGTGCCCCTGCAGCTGCTGCAGCCCGGCCTCCTGCCGAGAGAGGAGACGAAACAGTGTGGGGGGGAGAGAGAACCCAGGAGTCCTGGCTCCTAGCCCCACTGCTCTGAGCCACTGGACCCTGCTCCCCTCTCCCAAATGGGAGAGAACCCAGGAGGCCGGTCTGGGGGCCGAGGGGCTGTGAGGTTCGGGGCCATGTTACCTTCTGCTCGAAATCCCGCTGCTTGCGGAGGGCGTCCTGCTGCAGGGACTCCAGGCTGCGGCGCTGGCTGGTCTCCTTGAGCCGGGCCTCCTCCTGCCGCGCCCTCAGCTCCGCCACCTGGAGACACAGCCAGGCTTCAGACTCCCAGAGCCGGGGAGAGAACCCAGGCGTCCGGGCTCCCAGCCTCCCGGCTCTAACCCAATAGACCCCACTCCCCTCCCAGAGCTGGGGAGAGAAGCCAGGAGTCCAGGCTCCCCCCATCCCTACCCTTTTCTGCTTTAATTTGGCTTCTTTCTTCGCATACTCCTTGAAACCCAACAGGTGAGGCACTCCTGGGTCCTTTTTCCCATGAGCCTTTGCTTCCTTCCTCTGTGTAAAAGAGAGATCCTGTTAATAACCTCACAGCAGGCAGCAACTTGCCCCCCCCATTGAGAACCCAGGAGTCCTGGCTTCCAGTCCCCCCCCCCGGCTCTAACCCACCAGACCCCACTCCCCTCCCAGAGCTGGAGAGGGAACCCAGGCATCCTGGGGCTCACCTTGCATGGGCGTTTCCTCGCAGCTGTTGCGTGTTCTGTGGAGAAGGGGACAGAGTTAAGGGGATGTTTATTTTGGGGGGCTGGGGCTGGAGGCCGGTCCAGGGAGCGCCGGCACTAGGGACTTACTGGGCCGGGTCATGGCTCCGAAGCAGGTCGCAGGGTCGTCTCCACTGAGCAGCACCTGGGAAGAAATTACGGTTATACAGGGACCTGGAGAGCAGCTCTGGGGGTGGGGAGGGGGTCTAGTCGTTAGAGCCGGGGGGGCTGGGAGCCAGGATGCCTGGGTTCTCTCGCCAGCTCTGTGACCTCCGGATCCACCACGCAGCAGTCCCTACCAGAAGAGAATCGGGGTGTGTGTGGTGGGGGGGAGGTCTGATGAAATCCCAGACACGGACAGGGGGGGATCCCTGCCTCTCCCCAGAGATCCAGCCTCCCCTCTGGTCTCACGCCCCATGCCTCGCCCTCTGCAGCCCCCTCCCCAGAGAGCCTCCCGCCGCCCCATAGATCTAAGACCCCTCTACACCCCTCCCCCCAGATCCAGCCCCTCCCCCTCTGCACCCCAGATCCAACCCCCCCTCCCACCTGGCTGTCGCAGTTTCACTTCCAGGGCACCAGCTGGAACCCACGTGGCGCGCTCCCGACACAGGGGCACTTCCTGTTCCCCCTCGAGTGCGCGCGCGGTGGGCGGGGCCTCGTGCACAGGCGCGTCCCCAAGGCGGGAGCTCGCGACCCCGTGTTGTTGCTGTCTCTGAGCTTTGCAAAAGGTGGCTGCGATTTCCAGCTGCAAAGGCTGGGGGGGGGGCCTGGGGGGGGCGCAGCTGGAAGCCGGGGTGCGGGGGTGACAGTTGCATGGGATGAAATGGTGCAAATCTGCAGGCGGGCCTGGAGAGTCCTGCGGGGCCTGGGCTTGCAACTCTGCAGCCCGCACATTGACAGGAAACCAAGCTGCCAGGCTTGCAAATCTGCAGGGGGGGCCGCGCATCCCTTGCAAATCTGCAGGGGGGGGGCCGCGCATCCCTTGCAAATCTGCAGGGGGGGGCCGCGCATCCCTTGCAAATCTGCAGGGGGGGCCGCGCATCCCTTGCAAATCTGCAGGGGGGGCCGCGCATCCCTTGCAAATCTGCGGGGGGGGGGCCGCGCATCCCTTGCAAATCTGCAGGGGGGGGCGCGCATCCCTTGCAAATCTGCGGGGGGGGCGCGCATCCCTTGCAAATCTGCAGGGGGAGGCCGCGCATCCCTTGCAAATCTGCAGGGGGAGGCCGCGCATCCCTTGCAAATCTGCATGCATGCATCGAAATGGCTCCATCCCCAGGCCTGCATGCCTTGCAGAGGCCCATTGCCTGCAAACCAAGCCCCCCGACCCCCGATTGCAGACCCAGCGCGCATGCAGGCCGGGTGGCGAGCACCCAGAGGCGAAGAGGCTGGGTGCCTGCGTTGGTTGCAAACGTGCGCTAGGGTCACAGACATTGTTCAGAGGAAATAAATCTCCGGACTGCGGCCTTGTTGCCAAATTGCGGCCATGCGGGGCTGTTGCTCCCAGATATAAAGATCCCAAGTTGCAAAATGTGCAGGATGCAACTCACTAGACTCCACTCCCCTCCCACAGCCTGGGAGAGAACCCAGGAGTCCTGGAGCCCAGAAACCCCTGCTCTAACCCACCAGCCCCCCTTTCCCCATCCTCCTAGCAGTCTTTTCAGAGCTGACTGCATCTCAGCACCAGGTGAGCTGTGCCCATGCGGCGTTAAGTGTGGCCGTCCCCAGATACCCCGCCCCAGAGGTGGCTGCATCGGGTGAGCCCTCCCCATGCTGTTATGTGTGGCTGTTCCCCACCTGCCCCGCTCCGGAGGTGGCTGCATTTCAGCACCAGGTGAGTTGTCCCCTGGCGGCGTTATGTGTGGCCATTCCCCAGCTGCTCCACCCCAGAGGTGGTCGGGGGAGCTGTCCCGCCACAGCCACCCGTGAGTTAACAGTAGATGGCTGGCAGGGGGAAACAGGGTGATCCCGCTGCTGGACTGTACTTGTCTCAGGAGCTGCGATCCCTCACCCGCAGGGAACAGCTCTTGGCCCCAGGCCCAGGGCATCAGGCAAACGCACTAAAGGGCTGTTTGTACACAGACGGGGTTGGCCCACTTTGTGTAGACGCTGTTATCTAGTGGTTAGAGCGGGGGGCTGGGAGCCAGGACTCCTGGGTTCTCTCCCTGGCGCTGGGATGGCTGGTCGGTCGCGTGGCGCTGGGGCTGAGCCGGCAGCCGGGGGGTTAAGCACCTCCAGGAGTTCAGGAGATAACCGGGATTCCAGAGCCCAGCTGGGATTTCATTCAAAGGCCCCGATCCAGGCAGCTCCCGCTTCCCTTTAACTGCAAGAGAAACGGCTCCTCTTGTTAGCACCAGCCCCTCTGCTGAGTCACAGGGCTCCTGGGTTCTCTCCCCAGCTGTGGGAGGGGAGTGGGGGCTAGTGGTTAGAGCAGAGGGGGCTGGGAGCCAGGACTCCTGGGTTCTCTCCCCAGCTCCCGCTCACTCCAATCCCCTCCCCTCCGTATAACAGGCCAGGCGGGTGAGCCAGCAATGCTCCGGCAGCTGGCGACTCGGGGCCGGGAAGCCTTTGACGGGGCCCGCCAGGCCCGAGCCATGGCGAAGACAAGTCTGGCATGTCTGCAATCAATGGGCGTTCCCCGCCGCGTGTGGTTCCTTTCCAGCGCCTGGCTCTGCGCCTTTAAATCCTCCCCCCATTGTTCCCATCTGCTGTGGTTTGCAGCGTATTCTCCCAGAGCAGGAGGAATTTCCCCCCCCCTACCATGTGCAAGCAGGGAAAGAAGCCGTGGGCTGGATTTAGCAGCAGATTTCAGAGGTTTCCCCCCCTCTCCTTGGGAGAAAAATCCCTGGCCTCCCAGAGGTGGATTTCCCTGCTTAAAATAGCCAGCCAGCCTGATTTCGAAGAAAGGCAGTGAACGTCCAAGTTGGCTCTTTTGTTTGGCAGTGACCCCTCGGGAACGCCGGCTCTGCTCCACAAGGACTCGGAGCTTGCGCTGGCTTGAAGCTTACGCAGCTAGAAACACGAGCTGACACCTGGTTTGAAACCAGCAAATTGGAATTTACAACTGGTCTGGAACTTAGGAAACGAGGAATCGGAGTTTACAACGGGTTTGAACCCAAGAAATCCCAGTTGACAAGCGGTCTGAACCCGAGCCGTCCGCGGTTGCCACTAGTTTGTAATTGGCGAAGCGAGACTTGGGAGTTTACAGCCCGGCAGAAGGGCCTCACGAGGCAAGAAATCACAACTGGTTTGAAACGTAGGACACCAGAGATCGGCGTTCGCAGCTGGCTGGAAGCGCTCAAAGCTGAAAACGGGAGTTTACAACTGATTTTAAATGTCCGAAGCCAGAATTGGGAGTTGCCAACCGGTTTGGATCTTCCTTCCAAGCAGCGGGAAATAAATCCGAACCTGACTACAAAAAGCCGTGAAGCTGGCTCCCACTGAGCGAACCCTCCCTGGAGGAGATGGGTGGGTACAACTGATGTGAAACCTCGAAGGAGCAGAGCTGGGAGCTCGCGGCTGAGGGAGAATTTCCGAGCCAGGAATCGGCAGCCCCACGCGCTGTGGCGGGGGAGAAGAACTCGCTCCCCGGGGCAATGAGCGAGACCCTCGTGGGGAGTTGGGGGATTGACTAAAGACGACTCGGACATTGCATCTGGCTGGGGACGGTTTCCAGCACGGCCCACGCGAAAGCAGCGCTTGGCAACCGAGGAAAACCTCCCGGGAGCGAAGAGGTCGGGGTTTGGCAAGGCCAGAGCTGGGGAAGTGGCTGCCTTTTGCCACGGCTGCAGAGCGGACCCCTTGCCCGGAGGAACCCCTGGACTTTTTTGCCGAGGGCCGTCCGAGGCCTTGCTGCGTGGCCGAGCCTGCGTGGATGGAAATCCCACGTGGGCTGGGTGTTTCCCCCCCGTCCTCACTCCGGGTTCGTGGGCGGAGAAGGGGGTAGCGGATTTTGCAGCAAGGCAGCGGCGCGTGGGGCCCAAGTGAGCCAGGCCCCCCCATCCCAGCCTTGGAGAAAACAGACGCCCTCCCTTCCCCATGCCTCCAGCCCCACGCTGACGGGGGAGCAGGTGCCCGCGCCCCCCTGGCGAAGGAGACCCACCCTCTGCTCTCCTGCCAGCCTCCGGGTTGGGATCGGACACCCCTGGCTGAGGATGTGGCCCGAGATCCCCGGGGCTCGGTGGGGCCTGGGACCGGAGCTGGGGGGGGATTGAGCCCCGGAGGGAGGGGTGCAGACATGCAGAGGGCCAGTATGGTCGGGATCCCCAGCCTGGACCAAGCCGGATCCTTCTCCCAGCAGTGCAAGGCCATGCGGTTCTCCTATCACCTGGAGAGCGGGGCTGGCGGGCACCGAGCCGGTAAGGGGGGCTGTGAAATCTGGCGGGGGGGACACCTGTGTGGGGGTGATTTCTTTGTCAAGTGGGAGAGGGGATTGGAAGCCCAGACTCCTGGGTTCTCTCCCTGGCTCTGTGAGGGGAATGGGGTCTAGTGGTTAGAGCGGTGGGGGGGGCTGGGAGCCAGGACTCCTGGGTTCTCTCCCTGGCTCTGTGAGGGGAATGGGGTCTAGTGGTTAGAGCAGGGGCACCCGGGACAATGCCAAACTCAGGTCCCTTCTGCTGCAGTTTTTGGTGACAGGTGACGTTCGCCCCCCCGGGTTTTCGAGATTTGTCTCTTCCCCTGGACTTGGCCCTGCCCCCCACCCAGCCAGTCCTGCCTCTGGGCGCATGGGGTGAGAGCGGCTCCTTGCCCTGGACGGCTGGGGGTGGAAGGGTCCCAGGGCACAGGGGGCTGGGAGGACAGCCCCTGGTCTGAGACCCTGGCTCTGTGACCCCCCCTCCCCTCCCAGAGCCGGCGAGAGAGCCCAGGAGTCCTGGCTCCCAGCCTCCCCACCCCCCTTGACCGAGATCAACCCCCTGTCCTGCCAGATGCTGTACAAATCGCCCTGACTGATCAGGGCCCATCCCATCAGGCCCCAACAGTGAGCAGGAGACAATTCCTGCCCCAAAAACAGAGGTGGAAGGGGAAACTGAGTCACGGAGGGATGAGAGGACTGGCCTAAGCGCGGGTTTACCAGGTCTGGAACAAAGACTCACGGGGGAGGGGGGGAAGGGGGCATCTGCGTGTGTGTCGGTCCTTCAGTGCGGACCCAGCGGGAGGGGATGAGCCTGGCTCAGGGTCGGTCTGTCTGCGGTACCCTCCTCTTGCGACACATTTCCAGCAAAACAAAACAACCACAGTGTTATTGTTCCCAAAGGGCTCAGCTGATTTGGGATGCGAGAGACCCCGTGATTGTCCAAAGGAAGGCTGGTCAGGACTCCTGGGTTCTCTTCCCCCCCAGTCCCCGGGAGGGGAGTGGTGCCTAGTGGTTAGTAGTAGGGG
Organism: Eretmochelys imbricata; assembly: GCF_965152235.1. Taxonomy (NCBI): domain Eukaryota; kingdom Metazoa; phylum Chordata; order Testudines; family Cheloniidae; genus Eretmochelys; species Eretmochelys imbricata. The sequence goes on along the minus strand of NC_135594.1, from coordinate 16,626,695 downwards.
GGTGGGGTGGGAGCCAGGACTCCTGGGTTCTTCCCCCTGCTCTGGGAGGGGAGGGGGGAGCCAGGACTCCTGGGTTCAGCTGGGGGAGGGGCTGAGATGGAAGGGCTCAGATTTGTGGTTTAGGCTGCAGTGGTGATATTTGCATATTACCCACAACCCTCTGCATCTCCCGGCTCCCCCCAGTCCTGGGCAATCTCGACAGGCATCTCTCCCGTCCTGCTGACCCCCTGACCCCTCCCCCCCAGGGGCCCATCCCCAGGGCATCAGACCCTGCCCCAACCTTCTGCACCCCCCCCCTCCCCCCCGCCTTCTGGCTGCTGATGTTCATTAACCCTCTGAAGTCGCTGCTGCACAGGGAGCAGCTAAACTTGGGGGGGCTGCGGGTCGGGAGTGAGGGGCACCGGCGGGGCTGGGCTGGCAGGGGCTGCGGGTCAGGAGTGAGGGGCACTGGCAGGGCTGGCAGGGGGCTGCGGGTCAGGAGTGAGGGGCACCGGCGGGGCTGGGCTGGCAGGGGGCTGCGGGTCAGGAGTGAGGGGCACCGGCAGGGCTGGCAGGGGGCTGCGGGTCGGGAGTGAGGGGCACCGGCGGGGCTGGGCTGGCAGGGGCTGCGGGTCAGGAGTGAGGGGCACCGGCAGGGCTGGCAGGGGGCTGCGGGTCGGGAGTGAGGGGCACCGGCGGGGCTGGGGGGCTGGGCTGGCAGGGGCTGCGGGTCGGGAGTGAGGGGCACCGGCAGGGCTGGCAGGGGGCTGCGGGTCGGGAGTGAGGGGCACCGGTAGGGCTGGCAGGGGGCTGCGGGTCGGGAGTGAGGGGCACCGGCGGGGCTGGGCTGGCAGGGGCTGCGGATCAGGAGTGAGGGGCACCGGCAGGGCTGGCAGGGGGCTGCGGGTCGGGAGTGAGGGGCACTGGCGGGGCTGGGGGGCTGGGCTGGCAGGGGCTGCGGGTCGGGAGTGAGGGGCACCGGCAGGGCTGGCAGGGGGCTGCGGGTCGGGAGTGAGGGGCACCGGCAGGGCTGGCAGGGGGCTGTGGGTCAGGAGTGAGGGGCACTGACGGGGGCTGGGTGGTTCTCTGAGCCCTGTCTCTCCCCCACACCCTCAGGCAGAGGCGGGTGGGGCGGTGCCAAGGCTGACAAGGTTCTTACCAGGCAGCCAGGTGGGTGAAATCACAGCCAGCACCTGGTGGAGTTAAGGTGGCATCGGGATACCAGGTAGGGCTGCGGGTCGGGAGTGAGGGGCACCGGCGGGGCGGGGGGGGCAGGGCTGGGCTAGTAGGGGCTGCGAGTCGGGAGTGAGGGGCACCGGCAGTGAGAGACGGTTCCTTACCTGCCAGCCTGAATAGAGAAAGGAAACTGAGGCACAGACACATGTGGTTACAGGGGAAGCCCAGAATCGGACCCAGCCAGTCCGCGCCCTGGGGCGTGGTGGGAGCCAGCTCCCCCTAGAGGGGACAGGCCCCATGTCCCATTCCCCACCCCCCTGAGCCAGCCAGCCCCCCCCCAGGGCTGGATCAGAGCCGGCGCCCCTGCACCCGGTTCCCTCCACCTTAAGCTCCTCTCCGGGCCTGCGGGATCCCCGTCTGTTCGTCTGTTCGTATCTCCTGGGCAGGGCCGTTGCTAAGATCTGGGATCCCAGCCCCCCCCCCCGACTTCCCCCTTCCTGCCCTGGTCCCCATGGGTCCAGAGCTGAGAGCAGTGGGGGTGAGTGGTCCTGGGGGGGGGCCGGGAGCCAGGGCGCCTGGGTTCTCTCCCCGGCTCTGGAATGAGGGTGCGGTGTAGTGGTGAGAGTGGGGGGGCAGGGCTGGGAGTCAGGACTCCTGGGTTCTCTCCCAGATCTGGAAGGGGAGCGGGGTCTGGTGAGTTAGAGTGCAGGGCTGGAGCGGGCTGGGAGCCCGGATGCCTGGGTCCCCTGTTCCACCCTTCCTCCAAGCTCAGCCGTTTGCTCCTCTGCTCCTTTGACCCCCCAGACGAGGGTGCGCTGTGGGGGGGGGGGGAAGGGGAGCTCCCACTGCTCTCTGCCCCCCCCCCCCCGACAGGCGCAGACAGCAGCTGGCGGGGTGGGGGTTGGAACCTATGGGGGGACCCTGCTAAGGAGGGCCCATGAGGGGGCTGCGGAGGAGGAATTGCAGGGAGGGGGCACTGGTGGGGGATGGGCAGGGCAAACTTGTGGGTGGGGTTGGGGGGGCACAATGACCCCCCAACCCCCTTCAACCCAGCCACCCCCCTTCTCCCTTCCAGGCCCCCCGGGCCAGGGCTCCCGGCTGCTGGTGAAGAGTCTGTCCCTGGAACCGCGAAGCGAACCCTGGCGTCCGGAGAACGCCCAGCGCCTCCGCTCAGACCCCGGGCCCCACAGCGACGGGGGGGAGCCCCACCCCGCCCTGCCCAGGAGGGCCCTGGGCCGCAAACCACAGGGTGAGTCCCACAGGGCGGGGCAGGGCGGGCGGGGGAACTGGCTGCTCCAGCCCCAGCCTCTGCCAGTAGGAGCTGCTGGGGGGACATTGGGGGTGGGGCGCTGGGGGAGGGGCCGGGTGCTGGGGGGGCATTGGGGGTGGGGCGCTGGGGGAGGGGCCAGGTGCTGGGGGGGCATTGGGGGTGGGGCGCTGGGGGAGGTGCTGAGGGGGCTTGGTGCTGGGGGGGCATTAGGGGTGGGGTGCTGGGGGAGGGGCCGGGTGCTGGGGGGACATTGGGGGTGGGGTGCTGAGGGGGGTGCTGGGGGGACATTGGGGGTGGGGTGCTGGGGGGCATTAGGGGTGGGGCACTGGGGGAGGGGCTGGCTGCTGGGGTGGCATTGGGGGTGGGGCGCTGAGGGAGTGGCCAGGTGCTGGGGGGACATTGGGGGTGGGGCACTGGGGGAGGGGCCGGGTGCTGGGGGGACATTGGGGGTGGGGCGCTGGGGGAGGGGCCGGGCGCTGGGGGGGGCATTGGGGGTGGGGCGCTGGGGGAGGGGCCAGGTGCTGGGGGGGCATTGGGGGTGGGGCGCTGGGGGAGGTGCTGAGGGGGCTTGGTGCTGGGGGGGCATTAGGGGTGGGGTGCTGGGGGAGGGGCCGGGTGCTGGGGGGACATTGGGGGTGGGGTGCTGAGGGGGGTGCTGGGGGGACATTGGGGGTGGGGTGCTGGGGGGCATTAGGGGTGGGGCACTGGGGGAGGGGCCGGCTGCTGGGGTGGCATTGGGGGTGGGGCGCTGAGGGAGGGGCCAGGTGCTGGGGGGACATTGGGGGTGGGGCGCTGAGGGAGGGGCCGGGTGCTGGGGGGACATTGGGGGTGGGGTGCTGAGGGGGGCGCTGAGGGAGGGGCCGGGTGCTGGGGGGACATTGGAGGTGGGGCGCTGAGGGAGGGGCCGGGTGCTGGGGGGACATTGGGGGTGGGGCGCTGGGGGAGGGGCCGGGTGCTGGGGGGGCATTGGGGGTGGGGCGCTGGGGGGGGCATTGGGGGTGGGGCGCTGGGGGAGGGGCCAGGTGCTGGGGGGCATTGGGGGTGGGGCGCTGGGGGAGGGGCCGGGTGCTGGGGGGACATTGGGGGTGGGGTGCTGAAGGGGGTGCTGGGGGGACATTGGGGGTGGGGTGCTGGGGGGCATTAGGGGTGGGGCACTGGGGGAGGGGCCGGCTGCTGGGGTGGCATTGGGGGTGGGGCGCTGAGGGAGTGGCCAGGTGCTGGGGGGACATTGGGGGTGGGGCGCTGAGGGAGGGGCCAGGTGCTGGGGGGACATTGGGGGTGGGGCGCTGAGGGAGGGGCCGGGTGCTGGGGGGACATTGGGGGTGGGGTGCTGAGGGGGGGCACTGAGGGAGGGGCCGGGTGCTGGGGGGACATTGGGGGTGGGGTGCTGAGGGAGGGGCCGGGTGCTGGGGGGACATTGGGGGTGGGGCGCTGAGGGAGGTGCTGGGGGGGCTTGGTGCTGGGCGGGGATCACATTAACCCTTTCCTCCCTTTCCTTTTCCAGTCCCTCCCAAACCAGATCATCTCCAGAGCACCCATCCCCCGTGGCCCCCGGCCCCCATCCCCCCGCCCCCCTCACGCCCCCTCCCAGCCAACCCCCGCCTGGGCCCCCGGAGCCCCCCGACGCCGCACCCCGAGGCTCAGGATGGAGCTGTCTCCACAGACGTCTTGACCCTCATTGAGAAGTTTGAGAGGTGAGTGCGCCCCTCCCAGAGAACCCAGGAGTCCGGGCTCCCCCCACCCCTGCTCTAACCCACCAGACCCCGCTCCCCTCCCGGAGAACCCAGGAGTCCGGGCTCCCCCCATCCCCGCTCTAACCCACCAGACCCCGCTCCCCTCCCGGAGAACCCAGGAGTCCGGGCTCCCCCCAGCCCCGCTCTAACCCACCAGACCCCGCTCCCCTCCCGGAGAACCCAGGAGTCCGGGCTCCGCGCAGCCCCGCTCTAACCCACCAGACCCCGCTCCCCTCCCGGAGAACCCAGGAGTCCGGGCTCCCCCCAGCCCCGCTCTAACCCACCAGACCCCGCTCCCCTCCTGGAGAACCCAGGAGTCCGGGCTCCCCCCAGCCCCGCTCTAACCCACCAGACCCCGCTCCCCTCCCGGAGAACCCAGGAGTCCTGACTCCGTTTCCCTTCCTCCTGCAGGGACCCTGTAATCCTGACCCTGGAGCAGCCGTCCCCCACCCCCAGCTCGGACCCCCCGAGCCCTGGGGAGGCCGATGTAACCCCCAAGTCGCTGGCTCTCCTGGGTCTGCCGGCGGGGGAGGACTCAGGGCCAGCCGGGCAGGGGGACCAGGCCCCCTGCCTGCCCCCCACGGCCCCCAGCGGGAAACTGGCCAACCGGGACAGTGGCTTCGACAGCATCAGCTCCCCGTCCCCCAGCGAGGAGCTGGGCTTCGGGGGGGACGAGGGGCCCATGGGGGAGGGCGACGGGGGGGGCAGCCCGGGGTCCCCCCCCTGCCCAGACTCCGAGGTGGACAGCGACCTGGACGAGGGGAGTGGGGACGACGGGGGGCCGGCGCCAGGCACGGTGCCCCCCCAGGCCGAGAGACCGAATGCGCCGGAGGTGAGATCGATGAGAGCGGCCGACCCCCTGCCCCACGGTGCCCCCCTGCGCCTGGCCCTGCCTGCTAGGGGAGAGCGCTCCCCGCCCTGCCCCGCTCCCTGCCCCACAGTGCCCCCCAGTACCCAACCCTGACCGCCAGAGGAGAGCGCCCCCTGCCCAGCCCCCTGCCCCACGGCGCCCCCCCAGTGCCTGGCCCTGCCTGCTAGAGGAGAGTGCCCCCTGTCCAGCCCCCCGCCTTGCTCCCCGCCCCACGGTGCCCCCCAGTACCCAGCCCTGACTGCCAGGGGAGAGCACCCCCTGTGCAGCCCTGCACCCCATGGCGACACCCAGCACCCAGCCCTGACTCCCAGGGGAGAGCGTCCCTGCCCCATGGCGCCCTCCAGCACCCAGTCCTGACTGCCAGGGGAGGGAGCTGGGGGGCGGGGCAGGGCAGGTCTGTGTGTGTGAGGTGGGGATATGGTGGGGCAGAGGCTTGGGGTTCGGGGCTGAGTGTATGGGGTTGACACCTCTCTCTCTCTCTCTCTCTCTCTCCCCCTCTGCACCCCCAGCTCACAGCCCCCCAAAAAACCTTCCACATCGCCAATGAGCTGCTGCAGACAGAGAAGGCTTACGTCGCCCGGCTGCACCTGCTGGATCAGGTACCAGGAACTGGGGGGGCTGGGAGCCAGGACGCCTGGGTTCTCTCCCGGCCCCGGGAGCTAGGGTGCTCACTGGTTCCCCCCCGCAGGTGTTCTGTGCCCGTCTCCTGGAGGAAGCCCGCAGCAGAAGCTCTTTCCCCGGCGACGTGGTGATGGGGATTTTCTCCAACATTTGTTCCATCTACTGTTTCCATCAGCAGTTCCTGCTGCCGGAGCTGGAGAAGCGCATGCAGGAATGGTGAGCGAGCAGTGGGCCGGGGGGGGGGGCGTGTGTGAGAGGTCGCCGAGATGCAGCCACCTCTGGGGCGGGGCAGCTGGGGAACCGCCGCACAGAACGCTGCATGGGGGACGGGCTGGCTCCGGGGCCTGGGACATGGGGCGCCAGCTCTGATCCCACCCCCCGCCCTCCCCAGGGACAGGTACCCCCGCATAGGGGACATACTGCAGAAGCTGGCTCCATTTCTCAAGATGTACGGGGAGTACGTCAAGAACTTTGACCGGGCCATGGAGCTCGTCAACACCTGGATGGAGCGATCCGCCCACTTCAAGCTGATCGTCCACCAGATCCAGGTGAGGAACCCAGGCTCCTGGCCCCCGCTCTAACCACCAGCCCCTGCTCCCCTCCCAGAGCTGGGGAGAGAACCCAGGCGTCCGGGCTCCCAGCCCCCCCTGCTCTAACCACCAGCCCCCGCTCCCCTCCCAGAGCTGGGGAGAGAACCCAGGCATCCCGGCTCCCAGCCCCCCCCTGCTCTAACCACCAGCCCCCGCTCCCGTCCCAGAGCCAGGGAGAGAACCCAGGCGTCCGGGCTCCCAGTCCCCCTGCTCTAACCACCAGCCCCCGCTCCCCTCCCAGAGCCGGGGAGAGAACCCAGGCGTCTGGGCTCCCAGCCCCCCCCTGCTCTAACCACCAGCCCCCACTCCCCTCCCAGAGCTGGGGAGAGAACCCAGGCGTCCGGGCTCCCAGCCCCCCTGCTCTAACCACCAGCCCCCGCTCCCCTCCCAGAGCCGGGGAGAGAACCCAGGCGTCCGGGCTCACCCTCCCCTTTGCAGATGGAGGAGGCCTGCGGGAATCTCACCCTGCAGCAGCACATGCTGGAGCCCGTCCAGAGGATCCCCCGGTACCAGCTGCTGCTGAAAGGTTACCTGCAGCGCCTGCCCCCCGGCGCCCCCGACAGCCGGGATGCAGAGAGTGAGTGGGGCGCCCGGGGCTCTGTGGGTATCGGGGGGGCAAGCTGGGCGGGGGGCTCTGGGTATCCGGGCGGGGGGCTCTGGGTATCTGGGGGGCAGGCTGGGTGGGGGCTGGGCGGGGGGCTCTGGGTATCCGGGCGGGGGGCTGGGCGGGGGGCTCTGGGTATCTGAGGGGGCAGGCTGGGCGGGGGGCTCTGGGTATCCGGGCGGGGGGCTGGGCGGGGGGCTCTGGGTATCTGAGGGGGCAGGCTGGGCGGGGGGCTCTGGGTATCTGGGGGGGCAGGCTGGGTGGGGGCTGGGCGGGGGGCTCTGGGTATCCGGGGGGCAAGCTGGGCGGGGGGCTCTGGGTATCTGGGGGGGCAGGCTGGACGGGGGCTGGACGGGGGGCTCTGGGTATCCGGGCGGGGGGCTGGGCAGGGGACTCTGGGTATCTTGGGGGGCAGGCTGGGTGGGGGCTGGGCGGGGGGCTCTGGGTATCCGGGGGGCAAGCTGGGCGGGGGGCTCTGGGTATCTGGGCGGGGGGCTGGGCAGGGGGCTCTGGGTATCTGGGGGGGCAGGCTGGGTGGGGGCTGGGCGGGGGGCTCTGGGTATCCAGGCGGGGGGCTGGGCAGGGGGCTCTGGGTATCTGGGGGGGCAGGCTGGGTGGGGGGCTCTCCTGGACTCACCCCGTCTCTCCGCCCTGATCGCAGAGTCCCTGCAGCTGATCGCGACGGCAGCCGAGCATTCGAATGCCGCCATCCGCAAAATGGTACGCCGGGGTCCGAGTGCGAGTCCCAGCCTGGGCGTTAGGGGGCGCTGTGCTGCGGGGAGCAGGGCGGGGCTGCGTAGGGCGATGCCACAGGGACGCTCGCTCACCACCGAGATGCAGCCACCTCTGGGGACAGGCGGCGGGGAACAGCCGCACCCAACGCCGCGTGGGGATGGCTCGCCAGATGCAGCCACCTCTGGGGTGGGGCAGCTGGGAACAGCCACACACAACACCACACGGGGAGGCTCCCCTGGCCCCGAGAAGCAGCCGGCTGGGGGGGCAGGGCGGCTGCTGGGCTGTGGGGCAGGACCGACCCCACTTCTCGCCCCCAGGAACGGATGCATTCCTTGCTGAAGGTGTACGAGCTGCTGGGCGGGGAGGAGGACATCGTTAGCCCCACTAATGAGCTCATTAAGGAAGGCCACATCCTCAAGCTGTCGGCCAAGAACGGGACCACACAGGACCGGTACCTGATCCTGGTGAGAGACCCCCTGGGTCGGGCTGCCGGGGGCTGGGAGGGGGCTCTGACCCCCATATGAGGGCACGGGCTTGGCTGGGTGACCTCTGACCCCTGGGGGGCTCCCTGGCTGGCCTCTGTACAAAGGGAGGGACTGGTTGGGTGACCCCTGGGGGTGGGGGGGGGGTCTGAGCCCTGGGGGGTTGGGGGCATGGGTGACCTCTGACCCCCTCTCGACCCCCTTCTCCCCAGTTCAACGACCGGCTGCTCTGCTGCGTCCCCAAACTGCGTCTCCTCGGCCAGAAATTCGGGGTCCGGGCCCGGATCGACGTGGAGGGGATGGAGGTGGGTGGGGAGCGCGGACCCCGCTATTCCCCCCCCCCGCTATCCCCCCCTGCCCCCTCCCCCGCTATCCCCTTCCCCCCTCCTCCCCCTCGGTATCCTCCCCCTCGCCCTCCCCCGCTATCCTCCCTGGCCCCCATCCCCCTCCCTCTATATCCCCCTCCCCCACACACCCCCTGGCCCTGCTCTCCCCCCCTCCCCTGGTAACCTCCCCACCCTGGTATCCCCCCTACCCCTCGTACCCCCCACCCTGGTATCCCCCCCCATCTCCGGTATCCTCCTGTGCCCCATTTCCCCCCCCCCCCGTATCCCTCCTTGCCCAGGCCCCTGTGCCTCAGTTTCTCCCCCCTCCACCGATATCCCACCCTGGGCCCCTCTGCCCTGGTATCCTGCCCCCCCGATCGAGGGGGTGTGGGGGGGTTTCTGACCCGGCCGCTCCCCTCCCAGTGTCTCTGTCCCGCAGGTGAAGGAGTCGAGTGGCGTCAACCTGCCCCGGACCTTCCTGGTGTCAGGGAAGCAGCGTTCGCTGGAGCTGCAGGCGAGGTAGGGAGACCCCCCGGTGTCCCCACTGCCCCCCGATATCTCCACTGCCCCCTCGCCTTGTCTCCCCCCTGAGTCTCCCCCCGGCTGGTATCCCCCCTGCCTTCCCCAACCCCCCCAGCCTGGTGTCCCCTCTGCCTCCCTCCACAGCCTGGTTATTCCCCCCCCACTCACTGCCCAGTACCCCTCCCCCCACGTCTACCCCGCCCCCCATTAACACCCCCCTCCGTGTTCCTGTTTCTGCCCTTTAGGACGGAGGAAGAGAAACACGACTGGATCCAGGTACCTGGGGGGCCTTGGGACTGTCCCCCTTCCCCTGGCACGGGGGGGAGGGGGGATCCAGGGAGCGGTGTCTCGGGGGGGGCAGGGTGGAGGGGCGGGGTTCAGCTCAGGGTCACCTCTCACCTGCCCCCACAGCCCTTCCCATCCCCATCAGTGGGGAGGGTCCTGGGCCATGGTGGGGCCTGCTGTGGGGGGCACAGGTGGAGGGGGGCTGCCGGGGGAGGGGCACCTCCCTCCCCTTCTCATTCCTCTGCCCCCCCCAGGCGATTCGGGCCACGATCCTGAAGCTGGAGCAGATTCCGGTGGGAGCTGCCCCCCGGGAAGAGGAGGAGCCCTGGGCTGGATCGCTGGTGAGCTCACACGCGTGTGTCCGTGCGTGGATGGCTGAGTGTGGGCGGGACCTAGGGGTGCAAGTGCAAGGGTGAGAGCTGTGTGTGCGAGGGAGGGAACTGGGGGTGTGCATGAGAGGGTGGGACCGGGGGATGCGAGGGCAGGACCCACATTCACGTGAGCGAGGGCAGGATTTGCACGTGCGTGCGCAGGGCCGGGGGGCGGGAGCCGTGTGCGCCCGTGCGAGGCCCGGTGACGCTGTCCCCGTGCAGGGCCGGGAGCTGGGCGGCCGGGAGCTGGGCGGCCGGGAGCTGGGCCGCCGGGAGCTGGGCCGCCGGGCGCCGACGCCGATCCGGGAGAACGAGGTGACGCTCTGCATGCAGTGCCAGGAGCCCTTCGCCGCCCTCACCAAACGCCGACACCACTGCCGGGCCTGCGGCCGCGTGAGTCCCGGGGGCAGGGGCGGGAACGGGATGGGGGGGCCTGGGCTGCGGGAGGGGGCCCTGGGAGCCCAGGACCCCCGGCTGGGCCGGGCCTGTCTTGGGATCCCCCCTGGTCTCATGCTTCCCCCCCCCGGCTCCCCCAGGTGGTCTGCGGGAAATGCTCCGAGTTCCGGGCCCGGCTGCTTTACGACAACAACCGGCCCAACCGGGTCTGTGGGGGCTGCTTTGCCGCGCTGCACGGCCCCCCCGGGCCCCCCGGCCCCCCCCCCGCGTCGCCGCTCCATCCTTGAGGTGAGTCCCCCCCCAGCATCCCTCCCCGACCCACCGCTCCATCCTCGAGGTGAGTCCCCCCCAGCATACCCCCCCGAGCCGCCGCTCTATCCTGGAGGTGACTCCCCCAGCCCCCCCTCCAGGATCCCCCCCCCCCCCCCCCCCGCTCTATCCTCGAGGTGAGCCCCCCCGGTGCACTCCAGCCACCCCCCCACGCCGCTGCTCCATCCTCGAGGTGAGCCCCCCCAGGGCCCCCAACCACACACACTTCTGCTCCATCCCCGAGGTGAGCCCCCTGGCACCCCCAGCTCCCCCCCCCGGGGCCCTGCTGAGTCCCCCCTCGCAGTGGGGCCCCGGGCACTACTGGGCATTTCTGCCCCACAGAAGCAGGCGTCGGAGGCGGCCGAGCGCAGCGTTGTCTGCAGCTCCCTGCACTACATGGAGCCGGGCGCCAAGGCCTGGCACAAAGGCTGGTTCGTCGTTCCGGAGAGCGAGCCCCTGGTGCTGTACGTCTATGGGGCCCCCCAGGTAGGGTCCCCCGCGGCCCCCACCTGCTCTGCCCTGCTGGCCCCTGCAGCTCTGCCAGGCCCCCCACCGCCACCCCCGTAACCCTGGCAGGCCACAGCTCCCCACTCCTGCCCCACCAGGCCTCACCCCACGGCCTCCACCTGCTCTGCCGAGCCCCGCACCCCCTGCTCTGCCGGTGCCCCCCCACTCCCGACCTGCAGCCCCTGCCGGGCCCCCCCGACCCTTGCCAGGCCTCCTACTCCCGACCTGCCCCGCCGGTGCCCCCGACTCCCGACCTGCAGCCCTGCTGGGACCCCACTCCCGACCGGCAGCCCCTGCCCTTCACGCCTGACCGCGTCTCTCTGGCCCCCCAGGACGTGAAGGCCCAGCGCAGCCTCCCGCTGATCGGCTTCGAGGTGACGGCCCCGGACCCGGGGGTGCGGCTCGAGCGGCGACACTCGTTCGCCATCCGCCAGAGCCAGCTTTGCTGGCAGTTCAGTGCCGAGTCGGAGGGGCTGCAGCGGCGCTGGATGGAAGCCCTGAGCCGGGCTGGGCGGGGGGAGCCGGCAGCCCCCCCCGGGCCCGTCCCCGAGGCCGAGGGGCTGGACTGGACCCGACCCCCCCCAGCAAACGATACTTGAACTGTCCTCAGGCACTTTGAACTCACCTCCCCGCACAAGGGCAGGCCTAGCTGTTAACCCCCCCTTTGTTCAGCTGCGAGCTGCCCCCCCCCGCGGGATCGACAGGCCGGCTCACGTGGCGCTCGCCAGGGACAGACGCTCGCTTCGCAGACCGCCGTTTTATTGTTGCTGACGTGCAGTGGCTGGCCACTAGGGGGCAGCCTCCCATCCACGGGGGCACCCCAACTCTCTCCCTCCCCCCAGGAGACGGGGGGGCACCCGGATTTTCTAGAGTTCTTGGGAGCCGGGCGTTGTTGTTAAAGCTCCATCAGCCGATTTCTTAATAAAGGTTTTGTTTTGTTCGGGTCGTTTCGTTTTCAGCCAAGGTGCAGGGAATGGGGGGCGGGGCCTGTCCCCTCTAGGGGGCGCCCCTCTCACCGGACTAACGCCCCCCAGCTGTTGCCATAGCGACACATTGTGGCTACACCTGGTTTCTTCCCCTGCCCAGCTCCCTGCAGCGAAGCCCCCCCAGGCCACACGTGGCCGGGGGGGCACCCCTCATTTCTTTTTCTTCCGTACGACTGTCCAGCCGTCGTCTGCCGGGGGAGGGTCCGGGAGGGGCCCGGGGCTGCTGCAGTCCATCACCTGCAGGGATGGGGTGCAGGAGTCAGAGCTGGGATCCCTCCCAACTGCAGCCCCCCCCCCCCAAGATTGAGCCCAGCCAGCTCCCTACCGCCCGCCAAGATCAGCCCCATGGGCTCAGCCAGTTGCATATGCTGGCTCCCATCCCTGATTCCTGGCCCCTGCTCTGGGCCCCGCGGCTGGTACCTCCTCCGGCTTCTCCTCCTCCTCCTCACTGCTGCTCCCCTCGGCGGGTCGGGCCTGGGCGGCTGCCCTGCCCACCTCCTGCTGCCTCCGTGCCAGCCGGGCGATGGCTTCCGTCAGGGCCGGCCCCTCGCCACGCTGGCACCGGGCAAAGAGCAACTGGAGCTGCTGGCTCACCTGCCGGGGAGGGTGGGGGGAAGAGATGGGATCAAAGGCCAGGGGGTATCCCCCCCTCCTTCCAAGAATCCCCCAGCGCAGGATGACCATCCCACCCCCACACACATGCTCTGCCCTCACTCCCGCAGTCCCCCGGAGCAGGGTTGAGAGATAGGAGGAGTCGCCTCCTGCCAAGCACTACGGGGGCTAGGACACGCGGCTGGGATACCTCAGCCAAGCTGCCGTCCTCAATGATGGTGTCAAACTCGTTGTTCAGCACCTCGGCGAGGAAATCCTCCACCTCGTCCAGCTCCAGGGCCACTGCAGAGAGAAGAAGACTCAGAGCTGGGGCGGGAGGGGGGCTTTCAGGACTCTCTAGCCTGGAAAAGGATTCTGGGATTGGGGGAAGACTCCCAGCTCCCTCCCAGGAGTCCTGGCTCCTAGCCCCCTGCTCTGACCACTGGACCCCACTCCCCTCCCAGAGCCGGGGAGAGAACCCAGGAGTCCTGGCTCCCTTTGCTCTAACCCACTAGACCCCCACCAACCAAGACTGGGGTCCCATTCACGGCAGGCGTAGCACAGACCCCCTGCGATCTCGGGGGCTTGAGGAGCCGGGCCCTGAGGCGCTGCCGGTGGGAACGCCCTGTCGGTGTCGGCGGGTCTCACCGTTGCTGTGGAAATACTGCTCCACCACGCCCACCAGCCACTCGGCCTTTGCCCGGCCGTGTGCCCCGCCGAAGCCATGCTCCACAGCGACCTGCGCCGGGGAGAGAAGTGCGGACGTTACCCCTTGGCCTGGGCCTGCGAACCGCGGGGCAGGCAGGGCGCGGGATCGCCCGGCTTCGGCATGCCGGCTGTTCTAGACGGGACCGTGCTACCTCGCCATGTTTCTGTGGGAGGGCTGTGTGGGCCTGGGGGCAGGGACTATGGGGGACCTCATCACCCCGCTGTGTTCCTGTAGAGACAGGGAGGGAAAATTCCTATAGGGAACCTCACCTTTGCAGTGTGTTTCTGTAGGGGGGGGTGTGTCCACAGGGGCCCTTGAGACCTCTGTGTTTCTATAGGGGACTATGCCATCTCTCTGTGTTTCTAGAGGGTCTGGAGAGCGTGTCTATAGGGGACCTTCCCCTGTCTCTATTTTTCTATAGAGCCTGGTGGTGTTTCTATGGTGACCTTGCCATTGCTCTATGTTTCTATAGGGACAGATGAATCTATAGGGGGATCTTTCCCTTTCTGCGTGTTTCTACAGGGTGGGGGGGGGGCTTGCCCTTTCTGCGTGTTTCTATAGGGTCTGGGGGAGCTTGCCCTTTCTGCGTGTTTCTATAGGGTCTGGGGGAGCTTGCCTTTTCTGCGTGTTTCTATAGGGTCTGGAGGGGGGCAAAAGGGGGCCGGGCCCTTTCTGCGTGTTTCTATAGGGCCTGGGAGGATTTATAGGTGGCCTTGCCCCTTCCGCGTGTTCCTATAGGAGGAGAGGAGAGGCCAGGCCTGGCCTGGCCTTGCCTTGCCGCCCCCTAGCTCCGGGACTCGCTCTGCCCCCCACCCATCGCCCCCCGCTCTCACCTGCAACGCGGCCCAGCTGCCCAGCACCGCCCGGACCCCCTGGCTGAACAGGCCACGTGTCTCCTCCCTGGGCGCCGCCATGACAGAGGGCGCCAGGGCGGGCGGCAGGAACCGAGCGCGGAGAGCATCGATCCCCCACCCAGGCCGCCATCAACAATCGCACGCCGGGCTCGTCGATCGATCGGTGGCTCCGCGCTCGGGCCGCGGGTTCGAGTCCGGCTTTCCCTCTCTGCGGCCGGAGACCGCCCCCGCCCTGCCGGGCTCCGGTGCGGCGCTGCCCTGGGTTGAAAACCCTGCAACGAGGGGCTCAGGCTAGATCATCTCTCGGCCCCTTCTGGGGACTCCCCCTCCCCCTGGTTTTCCGATTTAGTGACCATGTCTCGGTCTGGAGGGGTCTGTGCAGCGCCTTGCACAACTGGAGTCCCGGATCTCGCATGGGGTTGGTAGGTGTTACCATGACGCAAATTATGATGGACGACAGATGGTTCTACCTGGAATCATAACAGAATCCGCGTCTTCCTCCCTGGGGCTCTCCGGGGTCTGTTTGCTTGGGTCTTGCACAGGTCGGGATGGCGGGTGGTCTCTGCAGAATTGCTCCCTGGGAAGTGGGTGCTGCTACAAGGGTGGCTATTCCAGAGGACTCTCCCTCCATGCTGTTTGACCCCCTCTGTCCCAGGCTTGGTGTTTCTGGGTCAATAACACACGCCACACTTAGACTATCCCACAGTTCTGGTTTCTCCTTTGCAGGGCCTGCAAGGCCCCAGATACGTGCTGCCATTCCACAAAGGGACGACCATGGTGGATGAGGTGGGATACCAGTGTTGGAAGAATGGGCAATCTCCACCCACTTCCTATCACTCCCCACTGGGTTGAGTCCTTCTCTGAGGATAGGGGAAAACCAAGATACAGCTGGGACGGAGATCAACTGGGCAGGGATGCAATGTGGGGAGGCAGGGGACACCCACATACACACACCTCCCTCTTGGCCTCTGGCTGGAACTGGAAATTTGTCCTAGACACCTCTCCCATTTGGCCCAATGACAGGGGGTGGCCAGACCAAATTTGAGGGGTGCTGCAACCCCATGCACCTGCTTTAACACCCCACCACCACCACACACACCTTTTCAGTCTTTCCAGTGGGCGCCCCCAACCCCTGGGGCAGATCCAGGGAGTACCAGAAGGGTCTGAACTTTTGGTGCTTCCCGGGGCAGCAGAGATGCAAGGGAGGAGGAGGGGATCTGAAGCTCCCAGACCTGCCTGGCCATTGGTGGGGTGGTGATCGCTTGTCTGGGGGAGAGGTTGGAGCTGGGTGTGGGGGCAGCAGAGTAGAGGGGGAGTGTGTTGGGCAGGGAAGTGAGAGAAATTTGGGCCTCTGGTACATCATGTTTGTTGGAACTTTACCCTGTCATTTCACTCCAGTTACAGATGTTCTGGGGCAGCCCCTGAGCCCAGGACCCCAGTACGATTGCTCACCCGCCCACCTGCCCCCATCAGCCCTGCCTCTGGGCCTCTCTCCTTAGGAAAAGTCAGATAGCACTGTTCCACCTGTCTGGGTCAGACCCTAAAGCCTGGACTGGACGCAGCGTGGCTGATGGGAAGAAACAGTCTTTCATCAGGGAAGCGGAGTGGGAACTTTGTGACATACACTGGAACTCAGAACCAGAGAGATCCAAGCTGGACGAATGGGACAGTTGCTTCAGGCCGTACAGACGCTGTCTGCTACTTGGGAACACATGGGGAGAAAACATGCAGCCAGCTCTTGGGAAAATCTTAGGGACCCTGTAAAAGCCGGGGCACAGCACATTCTGGGACGCCCTTGACCTCGGCCCCGGGGGCAGAGAATGGAGCCAACTTGAGAGACGTGGGCCCAATGTGCAGAACTGGTGGAAAGACTGGCCTCGAAGTGTCATTATCAAGGATTTGCTGCCAAACTGGGAGGACGTCTCTAGTGGGGTCCTGCAGGGGTCTGTCCTGATCCTGGCCCTGTTCAACACTGTCATGAATGGCTTGGAGAAGGGAGTGGAGGCCGGGCTTGTAAAATGTGCAGGTGACACCAGGCTGGGGTATTTTGCCAGTGCTCTGGAGGACAGGATTCGAATTCAAGACGACTTCACCTTTGTCTGAGCTCCGCAAAGGGAGAGTCGGTGAAGAGAAGTGCAAAGAACTTCACTTAGGATGGAAAACTCACATGCACAAGTACAAAATGCGAAGTACCTGGCTAGGTTAGAAACTGGGCATGTTTAGTTTGGAGAGCAGAAGACTGGGGCGGGGGAGCCCTGATAACAGGGTTTAGATCTGTGAAGGGCTGTTTGGGATAGGCCTTGTCTCCATGTCTGCTGACGGCAGAAGTAAGGGGCCTCATCTGGAGCAAGGGAGATTGGGGCTAGAGATCAGGAAAATCTTTCTAACTTAAATGGGAGCTAAGTGGTGGAAATGGCTCCCAAAGCAGGTTGTGGAGTCCCCATCATTGGGCAAAGCCCTGGCAGGGATGGTCTAGGTCAGGGGTTCTCAAACGGAGGGTTGGGACCCTGCAGGGGGTCATGAGGTTATTACATGGGGGGTTGCGAGCTGTCAGCCTCCACCCCAAACCCCGCTTTGCCTCCAGCATTTATAGTGGTGTTAAATATATTAAAAAGTGTTTTTAATTTATAAGGGGGGGTCGAACTTTGAGGCTTGCTATGTGAAAGGGGTCACCAGTACATACGTTTGAGAACCACTGGTCTAGGTTTACTTCGTCCTCTGTCAGCACCGGAGGGCTTGGTTGGGCTCTCAAGATCCATCTTGGACAGGGAGCAAGTTGGCCATGCCGGTAGGTTGGCTGCTTCTGGAAGCCATGTTGGTTGGTAGCCATGTTGGGTGAGGAGTGAATTGGCCATACCTATGGGTTGTCCACTCAGGCCATGTTGGTTGTCAACCATGCTGGGTGGGGATTGAATTGGCCATGGTGGGTGATGAACAAATTGTCCGTGCCAGTAGATTGGGTTGGTTGAATGAAGCATGTTTTGGGCAGGGAATGAATGGGCTATGTTGACTGGGGAGCAAATTGGCTATGCCAGCAAGTTGGCTGCTCAGGGCAGCCATGTCAGTTGGCAGCCATGTTGGGTGGGGAATGAATTGGCCATACCCGCTGTGTGTGGCTGTGTTGATTGGCAACCATGTTGGGCGGGGAACCAGGTTGGCAGTGATGTTGGCTCTGGAGCAAATTTGGCCATGTTGGCGGGTTGGCTGCTGTGGGCGGCCATGCTGTTGGCAGCCGAGCGAACTGGCTCTGCCTGGTGGCCATCTTGGGCTGCCCCCTTGGCGTGAGTTGGCTTTTTGTGCCCCTCCCGCCTCACGGTGACTCTGCGTGGAAAGGGGGCAGAGCGGCAGATGCAGTAACAGGCCCTGGGGTGTGTGTGTGGGGGGGCCCTACGGTTATAAGGGGGCCCCTCCCGGGGGCGCCCCCTACTTCACAGGGCTGGCAAAATGGCTGCCGGGAGAGAGCCCCTGAGCCCCCCCCTCCCCCGCAGAGTCCATGGAAGACTACAACTCCCACGAAGCTTTGCGTTCAGACAGGGCGGGGAGGGGGCCGCGGCCGGGCCAATGAGTCTCGAGCTCGCAACAGCGCGGGGAGCACGCGCCCGCTCCCCCCTCCCCCGCCCAGAGGCGCCTCGTGCTGGAGACGGTGCGTCTCGCGCCTGCCCCCTCTCCCCCGCCCCGCCCCGCCCCCGGGGGGAAGGGTGGGGGAGGGGGGTGAGTGGGTGACAGTGGAGGCAGGGGGTACAGGGGAAGGTGGGTACATGGGGGGGAAGGGGTAAACGGGGTGACGTGCAGAAGGGAATGGGGGGGAATAAGGCCTATGGAGGAGGGTGCGGGGGGGACCTGGGGGATTTAGGGTGAATGAGGAAGGGGATTGGGGTACACGGGGGAGGAAGAGAGTGGAATAAAGGGAGGGAATGGGATAAATGGAGGGAGGGGGTACTTGGGATGGGGCAGGCCCAGGGAGGGAATTGGGGTGCAGGGAGGGGGTGGGGAAGGAAGAAGGGGAGGCGCATGTGTCTGGGGAGGATTGGGTGGAGGGTCAGAAGCTGGGGCGCCTTATTTGGTGGGGGTGAATGAAGAGACCCGCCCCCCCAGCTCCACGTAGGCAGGAACCAATACGATGGGGCCGTGCGGTCTTTGGGGACCCTGCGTCCCTGGTGGTGGGGTGTAGGTGGAGCGAGGGGTGTCAGGTTGCAAGCGGCAGGGTGTTCCCCGGGGCACAGTGGCCGATGGGCAGAACAATAGGGAGACCCTGGGAATTCAGGGCTGTTGGGGAGGGGGCTGGGAGTCAGGACTCCTGGGTTCCATCCTCCGCTCTGGGAGGGGAGTGGGGTCTAGTGGTTAGAGCGGGGGAGGGGGCTGGGAGCCAGGACTCCTGGGTTCCATCCTCTGCTCTGGGAGGGGAGTGGGGTCTAGTGGTTAGAGTGTGTGTGTGTGTGTGCGGGAGGTCTGGGAGCCGGGATGCCTGGGTTCTTTTTCCCACATCTGGGGGGGGGGATGGCACACCCTACATCTTTTTGTTACAGGTGTGCACAGGGCCTTGCAAAACTCTTAGACGCTACCTCAGTACCAGTATCAGGCACGTAGTGGAGATGTGCATTGAATCAGGTGGTGTGTGTGTGAGCCAACGGGGTGTTGTGTGCATGGCTAACAAGGGTCTGGGAATCTTCTGTGAGTCTGTGAGTGCGCGCCTCTCACACTTTGGCACCTTGCCATGCCAATAAAGCATTAGTGGGCTGAGTTAAATGTGGCCGGGGAAAAGTGGATATTGACAGATTCTCTCTTAACTTTGCAGGGGTTTGACACCTCTGAGGTATCACAGCTGAATTCTCCCCGCGGGGGGATGGGGAGGGGAAGGAGACATCCGGGTAATCTGCCTTTATCTCACCCCCTCCCCATCTCCATCCTTCTCCCCCTTGGCTGGGGCAGATGGTCCACCCCACCTACAAACTCCTTCCTCTGTGGCAGAGACTCTGCTGGCAATAGCACAGCCCAGACAGCGGGTGGAGGAGAAAGAATTGCTTCTTCACCTGCTCGGCAGACTGTTTTTGCTGTCCCCCGGAAGTTCTTCCTCAAGAGGAAGAGTGTGCCTGTGTGTGTGGGTGGGGGGGTCTTCTCCCCAGATGCACTGCCCCTCCTTTGGCTGCCTTGTTGGGGGGAGCCCGGGAACAGAGATGGAGGGATGGAGCAATCCACCCCCTTAAGGATTTAATTGAAGTCCTGCAATCTTGGTGGGGGGGGGGGGGGATTTCGTGAGGGAAAGGGGAGGAGGAGTGGGTGTGTGTAGTCTGGGGGGTGCATTGTGCGTGGGACTCCATGCTGTCTGCAATGCTTCTCTTTCTGCCGAACATGGTTAGAAATTGGGGCCAAATGGATACAGCCAGGGATTTGGGTTGGGGGTGGTGGCATTTGTGAGCGGGTGTGGGTGGGATGTGTTTGCAGGATGATTTGTTAGCGTGCGTATAGTGTGAGTGTGTGCACACTATTGGTGAAGGATGCTTATTTAGCGTGTGTTGGGGAAACAGGTGTATTTATTGATGGTGTATGTAGGTGCATTATTTGCCGGGAGATGCCTGTGGAAATCTGGTGTTACCCTTACGGTGGTGGGGAGGAAAAGACTTTTTGCTTCAGTTTTCTAGCCCCTGCCTCTAAACGTTGCCACAGAGTCACTGGATGGAGAATTAACTCCCCCCGACCTCATTTTTTTTAATGTGGCTTCTGTCGTTTGCTGGCTGTACCCCATTGTGCCTCAGTCTGCAGCTGTTTGTGAGATCTTTTGTGTGTGGCTTGGTAGCTTTCTTCCTCCACCTCTTTGGAATTATTTTTTTAAGTTTTTTTATAGCAACCTGGATTAATCTGATCTGGGGAGGTGGGGTTTTCCTGGTTAAAAACAATTTCCTTTCGCGTAGATTTATTTTGGGGGTGGAGGAAGTGGATTGCAATTCCCTGCTCAGCTGATCTGTGAAACGAAATACCAGTTTATGAATGGCTGCTTAGAACCGTTCTTTGTAACTGTACCTTCCTCTTGTAATTTATACCGTGCTCCCAAGCGAGGGTTTGTGTAGGGGATCCCTGCTAGATTTTTAGGGGACAGGGATTTGTGGGAACGAGGCTTGCTTTACAGTTAAGCTGTGTCGTAACGCAGAAAAGAAATTGAGCTGTCTATTCCTTGCTTCTGCATAAAAGATTTAAAGTGCCAGGCGTTCTCCTTTATTCACGCAGTGATATTTGTCTTACGTGATTGCTTTTGAGTTGTTCTTTTTTTATTTTATTTTTTGATCCCTTAAGTTGTGCAAGTCATGTCCTGTTTTTTTTCTTTAAAAAAAAGCCTGCTTCACTGATTGAGTCCATCATTGTGGTCCCCCGTTTTATTTCTTGTTGCCAGTGGTGAGTTCAGGACAACACAGATGTCAGTATCTGGGTCATGTTAGTGACGACGAAATCTCCCACGGCTTGGAATTTCGGTTGCTTGGTAGCCGCCGGCCTTGGAAAGACGCAGCGGGAAGCCAGGAAGGTATAGTGGCTTTTGCAGTGCCGCGGAGAGTCTGGGTAAACTGGCTTTGCCAGTAGGGGTGACAGCCACATATCAGATGATGGCAAGAATTTGAATACAGGAATACAAATATGTTAGTGCAAAGAAATAAATTAATATTGAGCTGGATGCTTTGGGGTATGTGTGTGTGTCACAACTGCATAAGTGTTATACGAGTACAGGGAAGCCGTTATACTGGTATAGAGATGCCTTATACTGGTCCCTTCCCGTCGGGGAGTAGTTCTAGCGGTATAAAGCCTATTTGTACTGATATCACTGTGTCCACCATAGGGGAATAGTTAACTGTAGTTAAACCTGTACAACTGTTGTATGTAGACCAGCCTGTCATTATTTATTAGGTGTATTATGGTAATACCTGAGGGCCCCTGTCCTCCATTGTGCTGGTTGCTGTATGTTATTCGGTGTATTATGGTATCAGCTCAGAACCCCAGGCCTGGACCAGGACTCTATGATGCTAAGTTCTGTGCATTATATATTAGATGTATTATGGTATCAGCTCAGCGTCTCGGTTCTGCACCAGGATCCCATTGCGCTGGGTGCTGTACATTAGGTGTATTACAGTAGAGCCTGAGAGCCCAAGTCCTGGATGAGGACTCCTTTTTGTTGGTCCCTGTACATAATATATTAGGTGTATTATGGTAGCACATCAGGGTCCCAGTGATGGGTAGTGTGTGCTATATATTAGGTGTATTACAGTAGCAACTGAGCGCCCCAGTCCTGGACCAGGACCCCATTGTGTTGGGTGCTGTACGTTATGTAGTAGGTATATTACGGTAGCAGCTCAGAGCCCCAGTGCTGGACCAGGACCCCATTGTGCTAGGTACTGTAAGCTATATATTAGGTGTACTATGGTAGGGCCTGAGAGCCCAAATCCTGGACCAGGACTCTATTGTGCTGAATTTAATATATTAGATGTATTATGGTAGCACCTGTACATTATATATTAGATGTATTACAGTAGCAGCTCAGCACCCCAGGGATTGACCAGGACCCCATTGTGCTGGGTGCTGTAAGTTTTATATTAGGTGCCTTCCGGTAGCAGCTCACAGTCCCAGGCAAGGACCCGGGACCATTGTGTCTAATAGTTATACCAGTACAAAAACCTGCAGGTGGCTCTGGCTTTACTGGCTCACCTCGAGTTAGGTGGGAAGGCTGTGGGGAGCAGGGAATTGGACCGGATATTCGGTATTCCACGCGCCAGACCGGCGATCTGATGCCTGGAGCAACCGTCCTCTTTCCTTGTATTCCTGTCATTAGCGGTCAGTTCCCATGGGGATCGGGTAAAGGACAGGGAGAACGGCGTGAAAATGGCTTGCGCTATACAGGAAGTCAGACTCACGAGAGGATCAATGGGCTCTTCTGGAGCTCTGCTCTGCCAAACAATGGTGAGCGATATGTTGCTCGAGACATCGCTAGACTTCAGAGTGAAAGCAGAAGTTATTTGCATTGTATGTAGCTGGCTGTTTCAGTGCTCTGTTAATCACAAGCTCAGACATCTCGAAAAGGAGGAGGGAAAATTGCTAGTCAGCCTTTTTTGTTTTTCTGTGTGCATGCTTTTGACTGTCCAGAGAACAGCCCTTGAAAACAGCAGGAGGTTTGACTGGGGAGGACTGCTGGGTAAGTTCCCGTGGAAAGGGGTGGCAAGGTGAGGTTTCCAATTTGATGGTAGCGTTAGTGGTAATTATATGATTTGACTAAGTACTTTGTGAACTTTTTTATATTTGGTGGGGGTCATGGCAGGTTTTCTAAAGAAGGAAAAAAAACCTTTGCAGAAAATAGATACAATCTTTTGATGAAAAAAGGGAAGGTTCAGACTTTGGTTGGGGTTTAGTAGTGCTGTGGGGAGTTGGGACCCCTGGGCTTTACTCCTGACTCTGGGAGGGGAGTGGGGCCAGTGGGTTGGGGGTGCGGGTCTGTGAGCCGTGACACCTGAGTTCCATCCCTAACTCTGGGGTGGGTATCTAGTCAATTAGAGCAGGGGACCTGGCCTCCTGGGTTCTATCCCTGGCTCTGCGAAGGAAGTGGGGTCTAGTGGTTAGAGCGACAAGGTAGAGGCTGGGAGTTTCTATCCCTCGCTCTGGGATGGGTGTGCATTCTAATGGGTTAGAGCACAGGGGTGGGGGGAGGTGGGAGCCAGGACTCCTCGGTTCTGTCCCTAACTTGGAGGTGGGGGTAGTGTTTATGTTTGTAGAGCACTCAGCAAAATGGGGGTCTCAATTCATGCTTAGTGCACCCGGGCAGTACCCCTATATAAGTGCATAATAATAATTGTACGAAGTTTAGGTCAGTAGCATTGGGAGCCAGGATGCCTGGGTTCTCTTTCTGCCACCGATGAGCTCTGTTATTTTGGCCAAATCACTTAATCTCTCTGTGCTTGATTTCCCCTCCCCTGTAAACTGGGACTGAATACAACTTTCTGAATATGTAAGGTCTTGTTTATACATGCAAGTTAACCTGCTTTAACTATACTTAAGTACACTGGGAGGGTTAAAGTGGTGCACCACCCTTGGTTGCAGTTATATCAGCATAGCTTCTTCCTATACAAGAAATGGAATGAGGGAGGCAAGTGTAAGGTGTCTTTATGCAGGTATACCCACCCACATCTGACCTCCTGTGTAACCCAGGTCAGAGAACTCCCTTGAATGAATTCCTGGCTGAACAAGAGCAGATCTTTGAGAAAAGCATCCCATCTTGATCTAAAAATTTTTGGTGATGAAGACTCCACTATGCCCCTTGTTAAATCAGTCTAATGGTTAATTCCTCAAATAGTTCAAAATTAGCGGCTTGTTCCCAGTCTGAACTTGTCTAGCTTCAACTCCCAACCCGTGTACAAAAAGTACATGTAGACCCCACTTTCCCTGTTTGGAGAAATGTCCCCCCAAGTACTGGTGAACGTTGCTGTTCATATTTGAGAAACATGCCCACAGGATGTATTTCTGTCTTACAAAAAGCACCTCATTTTGAGGAGCAGTGTTAAAACAAATGCGTGCCGATGTGTCTCTGACCTTATCCAGGCTGAAATGTTTGTTTAAAGTGAAAGAAAATGGCTTAGTCTGTGAGAACCTTTTGACTTTGCCAGAAATGACAGCTCATAGTCCAAACCCTGTTGTGCTGGTGCATTCTGTGGCTTTTGATTGTTCAGCCATGGAAAGGATTCAAGGATCTGGGGCTAACTCTTTAACACAAAGTCGTATCGGTCGCCACTTTCATTTGCAAATGTGAATTCTTGAATTCGTCACTGTTTTGCGTCTGAATGGTGACCTCTTTGTAAATTTGTAGATTGCTCGGTTCCAAGGCCGGTAGTTGTGATTATCTCGTGTCACCTGTAT
The DNA here is from genome assembly GCF_965152235.1 of Eretmochelys imbricata. Taxonomy (NCBI): domain Eukaryota; kingdom Metazoa; phylum Chordata; order Testudines; family Cheloniidae; genus Eretmochelys; species Eretmochelys imbricata. The sequence continues at coordinate 16,602,896 of NC_135594.1, read as the reverse complement.
AACACAGGCCATAGAACTTCCCCATAATAATTCCTTTTGAACTAGAGCATGTCTTAAAAAAAAAAAAATCCAATCAGTCATCTTAGCTTGAGGTCAGAGGCTCGGGATACTCAGAGCATGGGGTTACATCTCTGACCATCTTGGCTGATAGCCATTGATGGACCGATCCTGCCTGAACTTTAGCTAGTTCTTTTTTCAACCCCATCTTTTATTGATGGCCTTGGCAAATAACACATTTTCCCTGTCGTCTGTTCCATTTTGCCATGGTGGTTGATAATAACAATGTGTTGCATTTCTGTAGCTCTTTCACTCTTCAAAGCACTAAGCAGAATAATTAGAATTTCTTCCCTGCAAATGTTTAGAGCATTTCTGTGGTGTTCTTTCCCGCCCCCACTGATTTGTTCCTGTGTCTAGTGTTTGACAGAATGGCTTTCATTTACTTTGGTTTTCCATTCAGTACATTTCAGATGTTCCTGTCAGGATGGTCTTGTGAGGTGCTGAGCCTTTCGTGATTTGTGTGTGTGAGAGAGAGAGAATGCAGTGTTCTACTTGAGTATATCTTGGTAATCTGTTCCAGTGGTGAAGTCCCCTCGCTGTTAAAAATGTACACTTCTCTCCAGTCTGAATTTGTCTAGCTTCAACTTCCAGCCATTGGATTGTGTTAGACCTTTGAGTGCTAGATTGAAGAGCCGCTTATTAAGTATTTGTTCCCTGTGGAGGTACTTGGACTGCAATCGGGTCTACTTTTAACCTTCTCTTGGTTAAACTTAATAGATTCCATTCCCGGAATCTTGAATCATCTTCATGGCTCTTCTCTGAACCCTCCCCAATTTGCCAACATCCTCCTTGAACCACGGACACCAGAACTGGACGCAGGATTCGCACCAGGGCCAAATCCAGAGGTCATGGAACTTCCCTGTTCCTATTCAAGATTCCCCGGTTTATACATCCCGGGATCGCGTTTGCCTTTCTGGGCCCCAGTGTCACGCTGGGAGCTCGTGTTCCGCTAATTCTCCACCATGACCCCCAAATCTTTTTCAGAGTCACGGTTTCCACAGGGAGAGTCCCACATCCCATCAATACGGCCTACAATCTTTGTTCCCAGATGGGAGTCTATATCTCGTTTGACTACAGCCCAAAGTGACTGCGGCACCATCCTGTACTCCTGGGTTCTATCACTGGCCTATTGGGTGTAGCAGTCTCCGATCATGTCCCCTACCCAACAGATCACACTGCTTTTCTCAGAGCACAAGAACCCTACTCTAATCTGGATGAGTTGCTATGGCCTATGCTGTATGTAATCTTGGAAGGCTTAGATTTTTATCAGTAAGTGTTTGCAGACGTTGATTTCACTGTCCACAGGCACACCCAGGAAGATAGTAATTGAGATGTACCGATAGGCAAAGTAAGACAAATGCTGCTTGAGAACTTTGATTTAAGGATACTTACTTTATGTATTTTGATGGGTGTTGTTGACAGTTTGCATTCTAATGGCTATCAAGTGTTGACTTTTTGAATCTCAACATCTACCGTCATTATATAATTATTGTCTGGCCCCTCCTCCATTAATTTTCAGCAACTGTGAAAATTTAAATTGATAAATATAGGGAAAAATGCTTCAAATCCATAAATTTACACAACTTTGCAAATTTAAATGGATGAAAATAGGAAAAAAATGCTTAAAATGAACACAGATGATATCCGTCAAAATTAAAAAAAAAAAATTGAATTCTGTCAAGTTTAATTATAGGAGAGGTCGGATTAGATGATCATAGCAGTGCATTATGGTCTTAAAATCTATGAATCCTGTATTTTTGTTGTCTTGTCCCTCCCCCACCTTCCCCCATCATTAGCAGATCTTGGATCTTTCTAGCCAGATGAAGTTGGTTGGTGCGCTTTCTGGATCCCTTGTCTCTCTGTGTTGTGGTATATCTTCTCCTCCCTCAGGAAGGTGGTCTCCTGGGTTTATTTCTTTTGGGTCACTGCTCTGTGTATGAGGGTTGAGCTAAGAGAGGAAAGATGAGCTTGTGACGTAGTTTAAGGTTCACCTTCTTAACAGGGAGGGGAATTCATGCCTGGAACAGCTTACTGAAGACTGTGCTGGATTCTCCATCACTGGCCATTTTTGAATGAAGATGGGGTGTTTTTTTCCTCAAAGATCTGCTCTGGTTCAACCAGGAGTGAATTCTGGGCTCCCGGTGGGCCTAGTAGAGGATCCCGGTGGTCGTGTCTGGCTTTATAATCTATGATTCTGTGAACAGTTATACTGCACATGGCCATGAGGCCAGGGTCCTGGGTTAGAAGCCGTACAAATGTGCTGTGCTCTGAAGAGTTTATAATCTTCTTACGCGTTGGTCGAGTTCCTGGCCAAATGAGACCCTGATCTCAGCTGGACTACTTTAATGTGAATAATAAAATACAGCTGAGCTGAAAACCACCGGGCTGGGATTTTTTTGTCATTGCCACTGGTGGAATGGGGTGGGCCTTTGAAGTCAAGCCCTTTTGTGGAATTTGTGCTCTTCTGGTTCGTTACATGGTGCTGTAGTTCCCCGTTGGACGTATTTCCTTGTTTTCAGTTTGTTGTCGTGTGGGCAAATTCATTGAAGTAGAAAAAGTCCCCTGTGAGGTACCAGAGCTTTTGTCTTTAGTGTGGGCAAGGGAATCTGTCCTGGGTCTGGTTCTGTTCAATATCTTCATGTATGATTTGGATAACGGCGTAGAGAGTACACTGGTAAAGTCTGTGGACGATACCAAGCTGGGAGGGGTTGCAAGTGCTTTGGAGGACAGAATTAGAATTCAAAATGATCTGGACAAACTGGAGAAATGATTGGCAGTAAATAGGATGAAATTCAATAAGGACAAATTCAAAGTACTCCACTTAGGAAGGAACAAGCAGTCGCACACACACAAAATGGGAAATGACTGCCTAGGAAGGAGTACTGCGGAAAAGGATCTGAGGGTCATAGTGGACCACAAACTAAATATAGGTCAACAATATAGTACTGTTGCAAAAAAACCCCCAAAAAGCAAACCTCATTCTGGGTTGTTTTAGCAAGAGTGTTGTAAGCAAAACATGAGATGTAATTCTTCCGCTCTACTCAGCACTGATGAGACCTCAACTGCAGTACTATGTCCAGCTGTGGGCACCACAGTTTGGGAAAGATGTGGGCACACTGGAGACAGCCCAGAGGAGAGCAGCACAAATGTAGAAAGGTCTAGAAAACATGATCTCCGACTGGCAAGATTTAAAAAAAAGAAAAAAGGGGCGGGGGTTGTTTAATCTGAGAAGAGAAGGCTGAGGCGGGACATGTTGACAAGTTTTTAAGTACAGAAAAGGTGGTTATAAAGAGGAGGGTGATAAATTGTTCTCCTTATCCGCTGAGGACAGGAGAAGCAATGTGCTTAAATAGCAGCAAGGGCGGTTTAGGTTAGACATTAAGAAAAACTTCCAAACTGTCAGGGTAACTAAGCACGGGAACAAATTCCCTACAGAGGTTGTGGAATCTCCATCACTGGAAGTTGTTAACAGCAGGTTAGACAAAGCCCTGTCGGGGATGGTCTAGATAATATTTAATCCTACCCCTCTCTTTCTCAGTGCAGGGGACTGGACTAGGTGACCTCTCGAGGTCCCTGCCAGGCCTGCACGTCCATGATTTCTAAGGGACAGCCATGATTAAATAAAAGCCAGCTGCTCCTGGGCTCCCTGAAGTTCCTCTGAGTTCTAACATGACGGATTTTCCCAGCGGAGAAGAGGCCTGAGGCAGAGGGGGTTGGGGGCAGTTGCAGAATGTAAAGAAATAGAAGATGGCAAAAAACCTACTTCGGTCCCTTAGTCCGTCTTACCGCTTGCAAACGGTGCTTTTGTGTCCTCTGTGGAAATGGGGAACTCTTGGTCACCGTCCTCTTATTCAACATATTTAAAGATCCTTATTATTTCTCCTCTCCTCTCCGTTTCACTTCTCTAGGCTAAGCATGCCCGTTCTCTCAACCTTGCCTCATGTTTTCTAAGTCACCGATCATTTTTGTTGCTTGCCTCTGGACTCTCCAGTTCGTTCACATCTCTCTTAAGGTGCAGTGCCCCAAACTGGTCACCGTACTCCAGCTGAGGCCTGAGTAGTGCCGGGTAGAGGGGGACAATTACTTCCCGTGTCTTCCGTATGACTCTCCTGTTCATACATCCCAGAATGACATTTGTCTTGTTTGCATCACACTGTTGACAAATGTTCAATTTATGACCCAGTAAAACCCCTGGGTCCTTTTCTGCAGTACTGCTGCCTGACCGTGGTGGATTTAATTTTTTCCTTCCAGAGTGTAGTACTTTGCGCTTCTCTTTACAGAAATTCCGCCTTATTGAATTCAGACTGGTTCTCAGTTTAGGTTGTAAGCTCTTTAGGATGGGGGCTGGCTATTACCACATGAATTTTTACCAGGGAGGGTAATTAACCACTGGGACAGTTTCCCAAGGGTCATGGTGGCAATATTAAAATCAAGATTGGGGTGTTTTTCTGAAAGATCTACTGTAGTTCAAGCACAAATTAGTCTAGGGAAGTTCAGGGTCCTGTGTTGTACAGGAGATCAGACTAGACGGTGATAGTTTTTCCTTCTGGCCTTCTCGTCTGTGAATAAGAAGGGGCATGATAAAAGGAACTGAAATGATGACTGGGATATGTAAGGTAGGCATAGAACTCCTTTGTCCTAACACCAGAAGAGACACTAAAGGTGGCTAAAAGACTTCTTCCACACAGCAAATGACTGTGGAACTCCTTGCCGTAGGAAAGTGATGAGGCTGAGAACTTAACCAGGTTCAGAAAAGAGACTGGACACTTATATGGCTATCAGGACTATTTAAAGTCATTATAAGGAGTAGTAACGAATTCTGGAAGGGATATTAAGCTGACTTTTGTGGTATGGCAATATGAGTAAGTATGCAGTAACCCATGTCGGGCCCTGTTGGGCTAGAGGCTATATGAACACATAATGAAACGTTGCAATCTGAGTAGTCTTAAGTGTCCCATGAGATCACTTTCCCACAGTCAAACCAGCTCTTGCTGTTAGCCGATTTCCCTGATCATCAGTCCTACGCTTCCTCTTTCTTAATTTCACACTGTGTACATAGAGGAATTGGTGGATCAGGGGCCTCCGTGCCCTGCTTATTGGGACCCCCTTTCCTAAATTGCCAGCATCTGATCTGATCTGACAGCGTGTGCCCTGTCCTGGGAAATTTCAGAAGTGAATTGTAGTTGCAAAAAACGACCCCCATTTGATCACTTGGCTCCAGAATGCAAGTGGTGGCTTTTGGGGCATGTGGCAGCTAAGTAGATTCATAGATTTTAAGACCTGGAGGAATCATTAGATCCTTAGTCTGATCTCCTGTATAATACAGGCCAGGGAACTTAATTCTGTTACCTCTGGGAGCCAGGACTCCTGGGTTCTATCCTTGGCTCTGGGAGGGGAATGGGGTCTAGTGGTTAGAGCAGGGGGCTGGGCACCAGGACTCCTGGGTTTTTGTTTGGCTCTGGGAGGGGAGTGGGGTCTAGTGGTTAGAGCAGGGGAGGCTGGGAGCCAGGACTTCTGGGTTCTATCCCCAGCTCTGGGATCCTTTCAAAAAGGCAGCCCCCAGAACTGAGCCTGGTGTTCCTGATGGGGCGTTGTTGTAACGCAGTTCCAGGAAGTAGCTTGACATGGCAGCGGTATCCGTAGAGATCATAGTGGAGTCCGTTAATTCGTCTCTCCATTTCACATTTCCTTGGTCCGGCGTTCTCATTGATTAAATGCACTTTCATTGAGCAGGGAAATTTATGCATGCGTGGGAGCTCTTTAAAAATTCAAACTTCCAAAACCGCATCTGGACCCTTGCGTATTGCAGTTGCTGTGCTTTCATCTTGGCTGGAAACCCAGGGTTCACTGGGCTTGGTTAGAAATGATTAATTAAGGACTCATAATGTGCTCAGGACAGAAAATAAATACAGCCCCTTGGCCACGAGAACTTACAAGCTAAGAGGCCAGTATGTCTGAGCCAATGCATCTTAGCAAATCCAGAGGGAAGAGACATTTACTGAGTTATGAGGAACTGGGAGTTTCTCTTCTTGGCTGCATGGCTGATGCGCAGGGCATATCACCCTCCGTCTTTGTGCCTCAGTTTCCCCTCCCACCTTTTGTTTGTTCTTCTGGGCCTGGGCCATCTCTTGCTATGGGTTTGTACAGCATCTGGTGCAGAGGGGCCCCTATCTCTGTCAGGGCTTGTCCGGTGCCACAAGGGCCTGTATGGTGCCCCACAGAACAAAACACCTTGGTATCGATTGGGTGGCTCTCTACAGTGTCTAGAACCACGAAGGGGCTGTGGTCTCAGTCGGGGAGGGGGGGAACACTGTGTACAGCACAGTGTTGGCCTTCATCTCGGTCAGGGAGCCGAGTTAGTATTGCCGAGCGACTCCCCAGTTCATTCCTTCGCTGGCAGGGGGGAAGAAGCCCCCAGAGATTTTGCACTTCTGGCAGCTGCTTCATGATTTACCTTCTGAAATGATCCTTTTCTTCTCCCACCCCCACCCCCCGGTCTCCTTTCAGGTTGCTATGGGGATGCTCTGAGAGGAAGTAAGTCCTAGTAACGTCGTGCCGGCTGTGAGGAGGGAGGACACAGGCGAAAGGTACCAATGGCTACAGATTCCGGTGAGCCTGCCAGCACGGAAGATCCGGAAAAACCTGATGGAGTTTCTCTAGACGGCAGGATCCCGACCATCGAAGCTGCTTTGATCATGGAGCCCGCCGGCGCCCTGGCCTCCGGGGGTGCCATGGAACGGAAGCGGTTCTTCCGGAAGAGCGTGGAGATCATGGAGGAGGACAGAACCGCTGAACCGTCTCCCAGGGATGAGCGGGAGCAGCTGGTTGCGGGCGGTCGCCGAGGGGACCAGCTCTCTGCCAGTGTGCTGGGGCAGGAGGCCAGGAATGAGTTGGGTTCTAAGGCGATTTCAGAGGCCTCCAAGGAGAAGACCAAGAAGGAGATCGAAGAGGAGGCGGAGATGAAAGCAGTGGCCACCTCGCCCAGTGGCCGCTTCCTGAAGTTTGATATCGAGTTGGGCCGAGGGGCCTTTAAAACCGTCTTCAAAGGGCTTGACACAGAGACGTGGGTTGAGGTAGCCTGGTGTGAACTGCAGGTTAGTACAGCAGATCTCATTCTGTGGAATAATTGGTGTGTTTTCTCTTAAATCTCCAGCTCCTTGAGTCCTGGGATTATGTAAAAAACTAGGTGAAAGCCTGGGCTGTCAGACCATGGCAGCTGGGACAAGTAATCTGCCATCTGTGCAGTCGCCAATGAAAATTGTTGCATGCAAATTAGCTGCAGAGTAATGGTGGTGCTTGGTTGACTTACCTCTGATATGCTGATATATTCTCGGCATGGGTAACAGGCTGCGGATTTGTAAATCTAGATCTGCCCTAGGAACTATGGTGGGGAAGTTGTCCGGCCTGTGTTACACAGGAGGTCAGATGAGATCCCAGCTATCCCTTCTGGCTCTGGAATCTGTGAATCTCAGGGGTGACTGAACCTGCTTGTAACTGTTTGCTTCGCGCACCCTGACCCAACAGACATTGTAGGCTTCAGAGTGACACACAAATAGAGCGACACTCCTTGAATCTTATTATATGCATAGGCTAGGAATATAATCCTCCTCCTCTAAGACTTGGGAGACCTGGGTTCCATTCCCTGGTTCACCATAAACTTCCTTGCGTGACCTTAAGGTCACATCATTTAGCCTATCCGGGGTTCACTTTCCCCATCTGTATAGCGCTGCCCTGCCTTTCACAGGTGTCATGACAAGTCAAGGTTATGAAATGCTTTGAGCGCCGCAGGTGAAAAGTGCTTTGTAATTTTATTTTGGGGAAGTCCTATAGATGGGGTCAGACTCGATGACTCTGGTCCCTGCTGGCTTTGGCATCTGTAAGAGCCTGTTACTTTTTTTCTTTGATGATGATGATGATTAAAAATCTCTGCTCATGCTTTCTTTTTAAAAAAGGCTCAGAAATCAGAAGGCCAATAACCCCTTCTCTCCCTGACACTTGAAATCTGGTGAGATCCGCGTCATTGTTTTAGGTTGGACAAACCCCAATGAAGGATGGTACAGGTTTACTTGGGCCTGCCTCAGCCCCGGGGGCTGGACTGGTTGACCTCTCAAGGTCCCTTCCAGCCCCCCGTTTCTGTGTTTGCCTGACGTTCAAGCCAGTCTTGTGAATTTTTGCCTCGGGGGTTTGTGGACGCTTGGGGCCGGCACATGCATGAGGCGTGTGCGGATGCAGCCCCCCGTGGCGAGTTTTCTGTTACTTCTGCTGTCGGCTCTTCCGCCAATCACCTGGCCAGGCTCAGCCCTGCCCCTCAGAAAGGGGCGGACGGCTGCCCGTCACCCTGCCCGGGATTGAATCCTTGTGTCTGTCTGTCTTTGTCTGTCTCCACCTGTTTTCTTTTTATTTGAAAGGGAAGCTCTGTGGGGCAGGGGCCACTTTTTTGTTCTGTCTTTGTACTGTGCCTGTTACAATAGGGTTTCTGGTCGGGGGCGCGGGGCTGGTAGGTGCTTCTGTAATACACCTAATAATTAGCAACAGAATACGGACCCTGGACTTCAGAAAAGCAGACTTTGACTCCCTCAGGGAACTGATGGGCAAGATCCCCTGGGAGAATAACATGAGGGGGAAAGGAGCCCAGGAGAGCTGGCTGTATTTTAAAGAATCCTTATTGAGGTTACAGGGACAAACCATCCCAACGTGTAGAAAGAATAGTAAATATGGCAGGCGACCAGCTTGGCTTAACAGTGAAATCCTTGCTGATCTTAAACACAAAAAAGAGGCTTACAAGAAGTGGAAGATTGGAGAAATGACCAGGGATGAGTATATAAATATTGCTCGGGCATGTAGGAATGACATCAGGAAGGCTAAATCACACCTGGAGTTGCAGCTAGCAAGAGATGTTAAGAGTAACAAGAAGGGTTTCTTCAGGTATGTTGGCAATAAGAAGAAAGCCAAGGAAAGTGTGGGCCCCTTACTAAATGAGAGAGGCAACCTAGTGACAGAGGATGTGGAAAAAGCTAATGTACTTAATGCTTTTTTTGCCTCTGTCTTCACGAACAAGGTCAGCTCCCAGACTACTGCACTGGGCAGCACAGCATGGGGAGGAGGTGACCAGCCCTCTGTGAAGGAAGAAGTGGTTCGGGACTATTTAGAAAAACTGGACGTGCACAAGTCCATGGGGCCGGATGCGTTGCATCCGAGAGTGCTAAAGGAATTGGCGGATGTGATTGCAGAGCCATTGGCCATTATCTTTGAAAACTCATGGCGATCGGGGGAAGTCCCGGACGACTGGAAAAAGGCTAATGTAGTGCCCATCTTTAAAAAAGGGAAGAAGGAGGATCCTGGGAACTACAGGCCGGTCAGCCTCACCTCACTCCCTGGAAAAATCATGGAGCAGGTCCTCAAGGAATCAATTCTGAAGCACTTAGATGAGAGGAAAGTGATCAGGAACAGTCAGCATGGATTCACCAAGGGAAAGTCATGCCTGACTAATCTAATTGCCTTCTATGATGAGATAACTGGTTCTGTGGATGAAGGGAAAACAGTGGACGTGTTATTCCTTGACTTTAGCAAAGCTTTTGACACGGTCTCTCACAGTATTCTTGTCAGCAAGTTAAAGAAGTATAGGCTGGATGAATGCATTACAAGGTGGGTAGAAAGTTTGCTAGATTGTTGGGCTCAACAGGTAGTGATCAATGGCTCCATGTCTAGTTGGCAGCCGGTATCTAGCGGAGTGCCCCAAGGGTCGGTCCTGGGGCCGGTTTTGTTCAATATCTTCATAAATGATCTGGAGGATGGTGTGGATTGCACCCTCAGTAAGTTTGCGGATGACACTAAACTGGGAGGAGAGGTAGATACGCTGGAGGGTAGGGATAGGATACAGAGGGACCTAGACAAATTGGAGGATTGGGCCAAAAAAATCTGATGAGCTTCAACAAGGACAAGTGCGGAGTCCTGCACTTAGGATGGAAGAATCCAATGCACCGCTACAGACTAGGGACTGAATGGCTCGGCAACAGTTCTGCAGAGAAGGACCTAGGGGTGACAGTGGACGAGAAGCTGGATATGAGTCAACAGTGTGCCCTTGTTGCCAAGAAGGCCAATGGCATTTTGGAGTGTATAAGTAGAGGCATTGCCAGCAGATCGAGGGACGTGATCGTTCCCCTCTATTCGACATAGGTGAGGCCTCATCTGGAGTACTGTGTCCAGTTTTGGGCCCCACACTACAAGAAGGATGTGGAGAAATTGGAGAGAGTCCAGCGAAGGGCAACAAAAATGATTAGGGGTCTGGAAACACATGACTTATGAGGAGAGGCTGAGGGAACTGGGATTGTTTAGTCTACGGAAGAGAAGAATGAGGGGGGATCTGATAGCTGCTTTTAACTACCTGAAAGATGGATCCAAAGAGGATGGATCTGGACTATTCTCAGTGGTAGTGGATGACAGGACAAGGAGTAATGGTCTCAAGTTGCAGTGGGGGAGGTTTAGATTGGATATTAGGAAAAACTTTTTCACTAGGAGGGTGGTGAAACACTGGAATGCGTTACCTAGGGAGGTGGTGGAATCCCCTTCCTTAGAAGTTTTTAAGGTCAGGCTTGACAAAGCCCTGGCTGGGATGATTTAGTTGGGATTGGTCCTGCTCTGGGCAGGGGGTTGGACTAGATGGCCTCCAGAGGTCCCTTCCAAGTCTGTTATTCTATGATTCAATAATGATGTACAGCACCTAGCACAATGGGCTTCTGGGCCAGAACTGGGGTTCCTAGGTGCTACCGTAATGCACCTAATAAATAATACCATGGGGTTGCACTCTTCACTGAGCTCACTGTATGCACCCTCCATCCCCCCCACAAACTGCTTTGAATGCCACTCTCCCATCCCCCTCTATTGCTGAGACTCCCTGCAAACACCCCCCCCCCAATCGCCCCTATGCCAAGGGCTTTGTGTGTCGCCCCAGGTCCCTCATCTTCCATACCAAGGTCCCTCATTTTCCCATTTCAGTGGCTCTGGGTGCCCCCTGTTCCCATTTGTCTCCAGCCCCACCCCCCCCCGCCGTGAGATCAGTGCCTCATTGTGCTAGGCGCTGTACAGACACACACGCTCAGATCGTTGCCGGAAAGAGCCTGTAATCTAAACAGAGAAGACCGCAAAGGGCGGGAGGACAAGAGGATGCACGGGAGGCAAATAGGAATCGTAAAATGAACCAAACTGTCCTCCTTCCAGAAAAAGAAAAAGTGTGTATGGGGGGCATGTGATTTCATCCAAGGGCTCAGGTCTCTTCACTAAGCAAACCTGGCAGTCTGTGGGGACGGTAGGGGATATGTACTGCGTAAGGAAAACCCCAGGCTCGGTAATCTAGCAGAGTAAAGCAGAAGAACCAGCCACTGGACGTTACAGCCAGACAATTGGAAATAAGGCACCAGTGTTTCCCAGTGAGGGTGATTAACCATTGGAACAAACTCCTGAGAGAAGCGTTTGGATTCTCCATCTCCTAATGCCTTCAAGGCCAGATGGGACACCTTTCTGGAAGAGGCCTGAGTCAAACACAAGTTATTGGGCTCAGTAATGGGGGAGCTAATTGAAATTCACCAGCCTGTGCTACCTAGAAGAATAAATGATCTAGTGGCCTTAAACGGTTGGAATATCAGGATGATTCAGGCTACTTCTTCATGACTGGGCGTGTCTAGGCAGTGCCTCAGTTTAGGACAGGAAGTGGAAGAATCATAGAATCATATGGACCGACCCTTGGGGCACTCCGCTAGATACCGGCTGCCAGCTAGACATGGAGCCATTGATCACTACCCGTTGAGCCCGACAATCTAGCCAACTTTCTACCCACCTTGTAGTGCATCCATCCAGCCCATACTTCTTTAACTTGCTGACAAGAATACTGTGGGAGACCGTGTCAAAAGCTTTGCTAAAGTCGAGGAATAAATCCACAGAACCAGTTATCTCATCGTAGAAGGCAATTAGATTAGTCAGGCATGACTTTCCCTTGGTGAATCCATGCTGACTGTTCCTGATCACTTTCTTCTCATCTAAGTGCTTCAGAATTGATTCCTTGAGGACCTGCTCCATGATTTTTCCAGGGACTGAGGTGAGGCTAACCGGCCTGTAGTTCCCAGGATCCTCCTTCTTCCCTTTTTTAAAGATGGACACTACATTAGCCTTTTTCCAGTCGTCCGGGACTTCCCCCGATCGCCATGAGTTTTCAAAGATAATGGCCAATGGCTCTGCAATCACATCCGCCAATTCCTTTAGCACTCTCGGATGCAACGCATCCGGCCCCATGGACTTGTGCACGTCCAGTTTTTCTAAATAGTCCCGAACCACTTCTTCCTTCACAGAGGGATGGCCACCTCCTCCCCATGCTGTGCTGCCCAGTGCAGTAGTCTGGGAGCTGACCTTGTTCGTGAAGACAGAGGCAAAAAAAGCATTAAGTACATTAGCTTTTTCCACATCCTCTGTCACTAGGTTGCCTCCCTCATTTAGTAAGGGGCCCACACTTTCCTTGGCTTTCTTCTTATTGCCAACATACCTGAAGAAACCCTTCTTGTTACTCTTAACATCCCTCGCTAGCTGCAACTCCAGGTGTGATTTAGCCTTCCTGATGTCATTCCTACATGCCCGAGCAATATTTATATACTCATCCCTGGTCATTTCTCCAATCTTCCACTTCTTGTAAGCCTCTTTTTTGTGTTTAAGATCAGCAAGGATTTCACTGTTAAGCCAAGCTGGTCGCCTGCCATATTTACTATTCTTTCTACACGTTGGGATGGTTTGTCCCTGTAACCTCAATAAGGGTTCTTTAAAATACAGCCAGCTCTCCTGGGCTCCTTTCCCCCTCATGTTATTCGCCCAGGGGATCCTGCCCATCAGTTCCCTGAGGGAGTCAAAGTCTGCTTTTCTGAAGTCCAGAAGATGCTGTATCCAGTGAAACCGCAAGAGAGAATTTTGGGACTGCAGAATGTGGGTTGGGATTTGACCAGGACATATGTGGTCCTTCGGGGTGGGGATTGTAATGACTCTTACCCCAGATTGTAGCCCCTCGGAGGCATTTGGCTGCTGCCTTTAATAACCACAGGAGCTTTGGTCTTAACTTACCATGGTAAGCTCTTTTGTGCACTTCTGTGTCTGGGCAGTGCCCAAAACAACGGGGACTTGATCTCAGCTGGGGTAGGGCCTGTGTCTCACTGTGTCTGGGCAGCGCCCGGCACAACAGGGCCCTGATCTGAGCTGGGCAGGCACTGTCTCTTGCTGTATGTCTGGGCAGCACCCGGTACAATGGGGCCCTGATCTCGGCCGGGGTCATTCAGCACTACCGTATTATGTGTAAATAATCTAGAATAACGGCTCTGTAATCTAGAACACTTCGCATCTTTTCAGCACAGCTCCCAGCTGCAGCCGTATTACTGCTTACAGATTTTTCCCCTGCAGGAGCTGGCTAGGGTCCCCACAGCTGGCCTGTCCAACAGACATAATCCCCCAAAGAATTTGTCATCTCAACCTCCTTATCTGGGGGTAGAGTATCTATAATAATCTATAGTGGGTGTCCCGAATAACACATCGATCGGAAAAGCCGGTGGGGAGGGAAATGTGCTATTTTAGAGCAAATCAGGCCTTTGCCAGTGAAAATCCTCTTTGTTTACCAGGGAACATTGAGCTTCTGAACAGTGCTGATTCACAAGCCAGTGTGTTGCTGGTTGTGGGGTCCCCCCCCAGCAGTGGGAGGCAGAATAGTTACCATAAACATAATAATTAGTTTAATCTTCTGCACAGGGAGTTTGATCTGCCGAGCCTGGTCAGAGTTTTCCACTCCTCATGCATCCGCGTTCATGAATGAATGAACTCAGGGCAGTTTGAATGGATGAATTCAGGGCAGTTTGGTGGCTTGTGAATCTAGAGAGCCAGCCGGGTCGGGGGGTGTCAGCTTGGAGCAGTGCTAGCTGTATAAACGGAAGCCTACTGTGGTCACCTTATTTGTTCCCGCAGCCATTGATCCAGCTGGCCAATCAGTACCCTTCCCCTCTGTGGCAGAATGACGGGGGTGCTAACGGGGCCCCTGAGTCAGAGGGTTTGCGAGCAGAATGTTCTGTAGCAGGACCCCGGGTTTGACTGTCCTGTTGTATGTGTCAACTCCCTCCTGAGTCCCTCTGCAACTCCCTTTATGGCATGAATAATGTTGCTAACCCTCCAGGATTGGCCAGGAGTCTCCAGGAATTAAAGATTAATCTTTAATTAAAGATTGTCATGTGATGAAATCTCCAGGAATACATCTGACCAAAATTGGCAACCCTAGGCCTGAAGCCAACCATCCTGCCGCAGCTGTAGACTCCATGTCTGGCAACCTTCGCTTGTGGCTCAGTGCGTAGAAACAACTTTGCCTGGTAGGCCCATCTGTCTGTGGTGGGTCATCATCCAGTGAGACAACGGCAGAGCCAGGCCCGGAGCTGGTCCAATAAACCTTTAGCTTTCTCCTCCGAGCACCTCCCAGTCGGGCAGCTGAGATAGAGAATCCTTGTCTCTGTTCTCTGGGGTGAGGTGTGGGGGGAACTGAATCATGGAGGAGCAAAAGTGACTTGACCAAGGTTGCATGGGAAGTCTGTGGCGAAGGCAGAAAGTAGACCAGAGGGGGATAGACTCAGTGGATTGTAGCCCCTAGCCAGGCCCAGATTAACAAGTCTGCAGTTGTTGCACTTGCAGAAGGCCCTGGCCAGATGGATCACAATACCAGTTGCTGAGATTTGGCCTGCACAACAGAGGGGCAGTCAGGCCCTGTGAATGCAGCGTGGGCGATGGGAGCGAGCCGGGATTGGGAAAACCAGCCCTACCCTGGGATGGGAGGGAGCAGCATGCTGAGCTGGCAGGAGGAGGAGGTGCTGTGAGTGGCCCAGAAGGTATTGGGGACAGTGGATGGGTGGGGGGGGAGTTGTTGGTGGGTTATGGGGTGAGTGCGGGGTGATAGGGTTGGAAGCTGCAGTGAGCGTGGGCATGTTTGCATGAGGACAAAAGACTCTCCATTGAGGAGGGCTGGCCAGGGGCTCAGAGGCCATGGTGATTAGCCGTCCAGAAAAGCAGGCCAATCCAGCAAGGATTTCCTGTGTTTGAACCTTCAGCATGTCTTCTGTCAGTGCCAGATTCAAACACTTCTCATTCTCCACAAAACTTCAGCTGCTTCTCATTCCTGAGCCAGGTCCCTTTGTTTACCTTTATGTCTGTTTGAGAGAGATATGCATCTAAAACCCAGTGATGCATCCGATGAAGTGAGCTGTAGCTCACGAAAGCTCATGCTCAAATAAATTGGTTAGTCTCTAAGGTGCCACAAGTACTCCTTTTCTTTTTGCGAATACAGACTAACACGGCTGTTACTCTGAAACCAGTGTGCTGGGGCAGCCCTCCCTTCCTCCCGCCCTGCCCTCCAATAGGGGAAATGGACGGGCATTTAACAAGTCCCTATAGCCCTGCATGGATGGGGATAGTGTATGCAGTTGGTAGTCCATGGATTAATTGGTCTTTTTTAGGTATTGCCAGGAGTGATATTTGGCCTTGGGGAATGAAAATCAAACCTCTTAAACTGTAGCAGGGAAGGTAATCTGGTCCTAAATGCCTGCCTCTTTTCATCAGCAAGCCTCCCTCCTTTCAAATCTCCCAGCTATCAGCAGATCTAAGTGCCACTTAAATGACTGTTTATTTTGGCTTATTAAAGGGTAAGAGGTTATGTTGGAAGGGCTGTGCCTTTGTAAAGCCACCCGCAAGAGGAAACTCTGAATGTGAACTACCCCCAGAAACTGGGTTATAGAGAGGAGCGTCAGCATTTAAATAAACTTCCTGGGAAGTCCTAGAAAGTGGTCAGGCCAGTTTTGAACTTGCAGTAACGGCAATGAAACAAAAAAGAGAGGGGCACAGGGAGCGGAAACCTCTGCAGGTGAAGAGGGGGAAAGGCCAGCCTTGCCAGCACTCTGCCAGCTGTAGGTCCTTGGGCAAATCACTTGAATTTCTCCATGCCTCCGTTTCCTGGTTTCTGTCTTGTGGGGGGGCAGGGGTCCGCTGCTAGAACCCTGGGTCTAGTTCTGGTATCCCCGGTTCGAAAAGGATGTTGACCAACTAGAGAGGGGTCAGAGAAGAGCCACAAGAATGACTAAAAGATTAGTAACGGTGTCCAAGAGTGAGACACGCCAGGAATTTGGTCTATATAGCTTAACAAAGAGAAGGTTAAGGGTTGACTTAACAGGGTGGGGAATGAATAATTGGAACAGCTTACCAAGGGTTGTGGTGGATTCGCCATTACTAGACATTTTAAAATCAAGATGAGCAGATCTTTTAGAAAAAATCCCTTAGTTCAACTGGGAATTAATTCAGGGAAGCCTGGTGGCCTGTGTCACACAAAAGGGCAGACTAGATGCTATGAATCTATTTTATGACCCTAAAACTGTTGCCTAAAAAGCATCATCCTAGTTGTGATTTATGGGCATTTTACATGTAGGTAGATATGGTCCCCTGCCTTAAAGAGCCGAGTTTGTCGCCTGAGTTGGCAAAAATGTATTCACTGAAGCCTTGTCTGTACAAAAAAGCTGTAACGTTTTCACTCTCCCAGTCTAGCTATTCCCTTTACTGTACCAGTATAACTGCCTACCCATTAGGGCTTCTGCTGGTACAAGGATACCGCCCCCCTCGTCCACACAGCTACGCTCATGCACTTTCAAGGGAAGAAGAAGCTCACCAGAGGGTTTCCTAGATTCGTAGACGAAAAGGGACAAACAGATGAATAGAGCCCTAGGCCAGAGGGACCACTGTGCTTGTCTAATCTGACCTCCTGGATAACGCAGCCTATAGGTCTGCCCCCAAATAATTCCTTTTTAAAAAAAATCCCATCTTGATTTAAAAATTGCTGATGCTGGAGATTCCACTACCACCCTGGGTAATCTGCTCCAGTGGTGGATTCCACTTGGTTAAATATTTACGTCTTCTTCCCAGTCTGAATTTGTCTAGCTTCAACTTCCAGCCATCAAACTGTGTCAGACCTTTGTCTGCTAGATTGAAGAGCCCATTCGAACCCTTGTGTTCCCCACATAATCAGGTCACCCCATAACCTTGCCGTGGCTAAGTGAAATAGATTGAGCTCCTGGAGTCTATCTCAAGGGAGTTAAATGTCTAAATACCTTTGCGGCTTTGCGCCAAGGTGCAGCCACAGTATAATAGCTAGACAGTCATTCAGCTGTGACTGTCGGGAGTAACAAGTGAATCTGCTTTATTCCCCCTTCCCCAAATGTTCTCCCCGTTCCAGGACAGGAAGCTAACCAAAGCAGAACAGCAGAGGTTTAAGGAAGAAGCAGAGATGCTAAAAGGCCTACAGCATCCGAACATCGTCCGGTTTTATGATTCCTGGGAGTCCACGGTGAAGGGGAAGAAATGCATTGTGTTAGTCACTGAGCTGATGACTTCTGGCACCTTAAAGACGTAAGTCTGTCTATCTCCTCTCCCTGCTCCCAGTCATACTTGGTGCAGGCTTGCTGAGTTTTAACATAGTTGCCCCTTAGTCTTGTGTTCTGTGCAGGGGTAAATAACACTTCCGCAGTCACATTCTCCTTACCAGTCATGATTTTACAGACCTCTGTCATACCCCCCTTCACGTCGTCTCTTTTCTAAACTGAACAGTCCCAGTCTTTGTAATCTCTCCTCATATGGCAGCTGTTCCACCCCCGAATCATTTTTGTTGCCATTCTCTGGACCCTTTCTAATTCTAATCTATCGTTTTTGAGATGGGGTGACCGGTATTCCAGGTGTGAGCCTGCCATGGATTTATATAGTGGCATTATGATAGTCTCTGGTTTATTCTCTGTCCCTTTCCTCATGGTTCCTAACATTCTGTTAGCTATTTTGACGGCTGCTGCACGTTGAGTGGATATTTTTGGAGAGCTATCCACAATGACTCCAAGATCTCTTTCATGAGAGGCAACAGCTGATTTAGACCCCTTCATTTGTATGTATGGTTGGGATGATTTTTTCTGTTGCTTACCGATATTGAATTTCATCTGCCATGAGTCTTATTTCGGTCTGGTCTTTTTAAACCCTGCCGGAGTTCTGGCCTGGTCTATACTACAGAGTTAGATCGATGCAAGGCAGCTTACGTTGACCTAACTCTGCAGTGTCTACCCTAAAATTTCACTCCCACTGACGTAACTTGCCTGCTAATTAATAACGCCACCTCTGTGAGCGGCAGAGTCAAGGTTGATGTAGTTAGGTTGACACGGCGTCAGTGTAAACGCTGTGTTGCGTACATCGACCGTTGCTGGCTTTGAGAAGCCATCCCATGGTGCCCCACGGTGACAGTTCAGTCGAGACAAGTGTGCCTGGTGAGGATGCACACCACCAACATGAAGAGCAAAGTGTCGACATGCACAAGTGATGTAATTACTGCGGCGGCTCTATGCTGACGTCAGTTAGGTCGACTTAATTTTGTGGTGTCTCGTCAGCCTTCCTGAGCCAGAGTCGTTAGAGTTGATGGTCTTAGCATTATCCCTTAATGACTCTTAAGTGTAGATGATGAGCGAGCCTATGCCAGCTTGCAGAGAGACCCCCTAGGGAGTCAAACCCAGGTACCCCACGGTTATTACCGGCTTGCTGGCTAGTCCAGGTATGGGATGGGGGACTTGCTTTGAGAAGGGTTGACACCTTGGGGTTGGCGTAAAGACGAGAGACTTGGTCTTGGCACATAGCTAGGTCTTTCCAGTGTCCCGCACAGTGAGGCCTGTAGCTCCTTTCCCAGACAGACAGCAGGTATTACCACACTCGCCTTGTCTCAGCAGGCTGCTCGGCGCTCTGCGTGCATCCCCACTATGGACAAAGGCTGTGTTGGTAAAGCCTCTCCTCCTCTCTGACCAGTCCATGGTTCTCCCCCTGCCCAGGTACTTAAAGCGATTCAAAGTCATGAAACCAAAGGTCCTGAGGAGCTGGTGCCGACAGATCTTGAAAGGCTTGCAGTTCCTCCACACCCGGACCCCGCCCATCATCCACCGGGACTTGAAATGCGACAACATCTTTATCACGGGACCCACGGGTTCGGTGAAGATCGGCGACCTGGGCCTGGCAACCTTGATGCGCACGTCATTTGCTAAGAGCGTCATTGGTACGACAACGGCGCACTCCCTGCTCAAGCAGCCGGCCCGGGCTGATTTGGCATGGGGGGGGGGGGGGAGTCATTTCCCCACTCTCTGCTTCTGTTTCCCCCTTTATAAAATGGGGATAACCACACTGACCTCCTTTCTAAGTCGCTATCAGTGTGGTGGACATTCTTTGTTCCTAGATGTATGCATCTACTGTTAGCCGTATTAAAACAGCCTGATGGCATTCAACCACCGCAAACCCCACAGTGTATCCCACACGTCACGTACAATCTCAGATGTCCTTTTCCGAATCACTTAGCAATCTTTCTGGCTCTTCTCCTCCACTCACGCTGCAGTATGGCAAAATAAAATCCTCACCTATCACTGGCAAATTGCAGCAACAAGCCTGTGTTCATGCAACCAATTCTGGCTGGGCCGGGCTTTGAACTTGCAGCGTCTGTAGCATGCAGTTAGTTCAAAGCTTAGCTTGTGTATGTCTCCGCATACTGTGCAGAGATACCCTATGAAGCTATCAGCAAGGTGGTACCTTGACTTATTCATTCCACCTCTTTTGTTCCTGCTGATGGGGAGGTGGGAATTCAAGAAAAACGTCCAGGAGGAGTTTGATGTGTGGGATGTGGTGTGGCAGCTTGTCTTGCCTGACTAAAGGCTTGCAGATCAGAGAAGCTTTTGAAAGACATCCCTCTTTCCCTCCACAGGCACCCCCGAGTTCATGGCCCCCGAGATGTATGAAGAGCATTATGATGAGTCGGTGGACGTGTATGCTTTCGGGATGTGCATGCTGGAAATGGCCACTTCCGAGTACCCCTACTCTGAGTGCCAGAACGCTGCCCAGATCTATCGCAAAGTCACCAGTGTAGGTGTAAATTTAACTTCCTCGTTAGCATAAACTTGTACATTGGCAGATTAGGGTGGGTAAGCCTATTACTCAGCACTAACCTTGCTGTGCAAATCGGAGGCTAAACTTAGTCTGTTTGGAGCCGCCAGCTGAGTAGTGCCCTTTCTGCATTGGTCTCGGGGTGCAACACGCTAGTCACTTCCAAAATTGTGTACCGACCATAACGTGCCACATCCCCAGGCTCCGTTTCAATCTGTGGAGGCTGAGCGGCGTCCTTGTCTCAAACTAAGTGCCCCAACGCTAGTCACTGGGAAATCTTGACCCTCTGGGGAGCGTGTGTGGGAAAAAATGGGGAACCTGATCGTAGCTGGGGTGGGCTGGGGGAAAGGGGGGCAGATCTGTGCAGCGTCTGGCACGACAGGGACCCCGGACCTAGTCAGGGGCTGTGCAGCACGCAGAATGATAGGGGCCCTAATCCCTGTCTGTGTATCCCACTCTCTCACACACACACACGCTCCAGGCCTCTCCTTAATATGCATAAAAAGGTGGAAGGATGCTAACGTGACTCTTTTCAGAGTAGCAGCCGTGTTAGTCTGTATTTGCAAAAAGAACAGGAGGACCTGTGGCGCCTTAGAGACTAACAAATTTATTTGAGCATAAGCTTTTGTGAGCTACAGCTCGCTTCATCGGATGCATTCAGTGGACGTGACTCTGTGTTAGAAAGAGTTTTAAGTAGAGGTGTATCAAAGTTGCTTTTCTAGAACTGGGGAATGGAAGCTGCCAATTCTTTCAATACATTCTGAAGCCCTGTTTACTGAACCTGTCCAGAGCAGGAGAAAACAACATCAGCGGACAAACAGACCCAGTTAATTCTCAGCAAAGTCAAGCGTAATTATTGTGACAGAGGGTGGAAGGGCTGGCAAGTGTGGATGAAAGGATGAGTCTAATGGATTAGAATGGATTTGTCCCCAGTTCCACATTATGTAAAGCTCAGAGGTTCTGCTTTAGCATTTTAAAGTAGAGGCTGGAAGTTTCAGAGTGGGATAAGGGAGTTGACAGAAGGGGCTGGCCGGATCCTACCCTCTGTGTGAGGCAGCTCAGACTAGGTGACCATAATGGTCTCTTCTGGCTTTAAAGAGTTGGCAGAGATCTCCCCCTGGCTGATGCTAATTTTTAATGTGTCTTTGAATCATAGAAATGTTGGGCTGGGAGGGATCTTGAGACATCTTCAAGTCCAGCCCCCTACTCTGAGGTGGGACCAAGTAAAGCTAGACCATGCCTGACAGCCATGTCCTTAAAAACAGCGATGCCTTTTCAGATCTGAACTACCCTTATAATGAGAATTTTCCTAATATCTAACCTCAGTCTCCTTTGGTCACCGTCCACTTTATAACAGCCCTTAAAAGATCTGAAGGCTGGTATCAGGTCCCCCCGAGTCTTTTTTTCTCAAGACTAAACACGTCTAATTTTTGTAACCGTTCCTCAAATGTCAGGTTTTCTAAACCTTTGTTCATTTTTGTTGCTCTCCTCTGGACTGTCTCCAGTTTGTCTAGGTCTTTCCTAAGGAGCGGCTCCCAGAACCCCACACAGTACTCCAGTTTAGGGCTTCGCGGGGCCAAGTCTTAATACCCCAGATCCTTTTCAGCAGTACGATGGCCCAGCCGGTTCATCTCTATCTTGTAGTTGGGCATTTGATTTTTCCTTCCTCTGTGGAGTTCTCTGCACTTGTTGTTAGTGAATTTCATCTTGTTGATTTCAGACCAATTCTCCAATTTGTTCAGGTCGTTTTGAATTCTAATCCTGCCCTCCAAAGTGTCAGCAACCCCTCCCAGCCTGGTGTGATCCGCAGGTTTTATAAAAACGCTCTCCAGTCTGTTATCCATGTTGTTAATGACAATATTGTGTAGCCCCAGCCCTGGGACTAACCCCACTAGACATGTCTTCCAGTTTGGGAATAGCAGGGAAGCTCAAGAAGACTGAGAAAGTGCTCATGTCATGCCGATATTCCAAAAGAACCAGTGGGATGACTTGGGTAACATTCGCCTGGCATCAGTCCCTGACACGGGATTCAGTTGATAAAGAATGAAAGGATCGGAATATAATTCATGCCGGTCCCCATGGTTTTATGGACAATGGGGCTTGTCAGACAAAGCTGGTAATATTCTTGATGAGATTTAGTAGGTTGGTTGATTGAGGTAGCAGCATAAATATAATATACATGTGATTTCCCCTATGGAATAGCAGTAATCGAAGCCACACTTTGTAACTGTACCAGTGCGGTCCCTGTTATTAAACCCCTGCTACTGGGCTCACAGGAGGACTAACTGGATGAAATTCGACAGCCTGCGCTGTACAGAAGGTCAGGCTAGATTATCTGATGGCCAGGGTGGGAGATGGGTCTATCGCAGTCCACAGGAGAGGTGATTTTACCTCTGTAAACAGCACTGGTGAGCCTGACACCGAACGATACATCCAGTTTCCGTGTCCCCATTTTTAAAAAGGATGTTGAGAAATTGGAGAGGGTGCAGAAAACCATTGGAGGGCTGGAAGAAATGCCTCACAGTCAGAGAAGGAAAGAGGGCTTAGCTCCTCAAGAGGAAGAGCGGCAGGTGACTCGATTACCGTGTGTGAGCACCTTCCCGCGGAGAGAAGCCCGGATATGAAAGGTTTCTTTGAGCTAGAGGAGAACAAGACCCAAGGGGCTGTGAACTGAAGCCAGACATGTTCCAATTGCAAATGTTGCACATTTTACCAGTGAGGGCGGCTGACCACTGGAACAAACGGCCAAAAGAGTCGTTTACAAGAAGGTTCCATTACAATGGTGCGACTGCTGCTGGGATCCTGTGTCCAAGTCTGGTGCCCACAGTTCAAGGACGATGTGGATAAATCGGGGAGGGCTCAGCGAAGAGCCACTAGAATGACGGAAGGGTTGGAAGTGGGATTCAAGGAGCTCAGTCTCTTCGGCTTAACCGAGAGAAGGGGCTGTGGAGACTCAGTCACACAAATACCAACTTAGGGAACAAAAGTTATGAATGGGCTCTTCAGTCTGGCAGAGAAAGGTCTAACATGATCCATGGGATCTATGAAACTTCGGTGTGCGGAGGCAGACCCTTTGGCAGTAGGTCATAGACACCCTGCTCCCAGCTAGCTGGCTCAAAGGAAGGGACTGGTGCCGCTCGGCACACCATAACAATTCCCTTCTCTTCCAGGGCATTAAACCCGCCAGTTTCAACAAGGTGACTGACCCGGAGGTGAAAGAGATCATTGAGGGGTGCATCCGGCAGAACAAATCTGAAAGGTGCGTCTCCCTGCGAGGCACCAGCTCAGAGATGCCCGTCGCAGGGCCGATGGGCTGGCCTTGGCTGCGGCCTCCGAGTCTGATTCGGGAAGTCCCCGGGACTCGAGAGCGCACTACTGTGCTTTCCTGAGTCAGCAGCCGAGCAGCTGCCGTACTGCGTGTGGGGGGGCCATTGGGCTGTTTGAAGTTAAGTTAAAAAGGAAAAGCTGCGGGGTCTCCTGACCACAATGGCAGTGCTGTGTAGAGATGAATTAGGACGTCTGGATTCTATTACCTGCACCTGGTGTGGGGGGTGCAGTGGTTAGAGCAGGCAGGGGAACTGGGGGGCTAGGACCCAGGATTCCTGGGTTCTCTCCACGGCTCTGGGAGGGCAGTGGGGTCTAGTGGGTTAGAGCAGGGGGGCTGGGAGCCAGGACACCTGGGTCCTATTCCTGGTTCTCCTGGTGATCTGCTCTGTGACCCTGAGATAGATCACTCGAGCGCTCTGGCTCCAGTTCAAAGCATCTGAGGCCACAGTCAGACTATCGCTCCCCCCACCCCCGTTCCGGTCGGCTGAGTGGTTCCTTGCTTTACCTGGGTACTGGGGCGGGGACAGACTGGGTGGCCCCAAAGAGGCTAGAAATTGTGTGGTTGCAGTGGTCACTGACCAGGATGTCAATGCCCTGTTGGCGATGGACCCCTAATCCACCCCCACCCCACCCCACCTCTCACCATCAGGTTGTCCATCAAAGACCTTTTGAACCATGCCTTCTTCGCGGAGGACACGGGGCTGCGGGTGGAGCTGGCGGAGGACGATGACGGGCTGAGCTCTTCTTTGGCCTTGAGGCTGTGGGTGGAAGACCCCAAGAAACTGAAGGGGAAGCACAAGGACAACGAAGCCATCGAGTTCAGTTTCAACCTGGAGTCGGATGTCCCCGAAGAAGTGGCGTGCGAGATGGTGAGCGCTTCGCACGGACACCTCCTACTTGCAGCTCCCTGTGCCACTGTCTCTCCTCCCTCCCTTTGTCTATGTGGGAGCTCGTCGGGGCAGGGGCTGTGTCTCGCTGTTGGAAGGGTCAGTGCAGTGCCCAGCACAATTTGGGTCCTGGTCTCGGGCTGGGGAGGAGGGTCAGTGCAGCACCCGGTGTGACAGGAGCCCCAATGTCAGTTTCCCCTCGCACCCTTTGTCTTGTCTGTTTACACTGGAAGCTCTTCGGGGCAGGGGCTGTCTCTCACTGTTTGCACAGTGGGGCTGGAGGGGATCCAGGCGCTTTCTGAGTGCACGTTAATAACTAAGAAGGTCCGGAAGCGTTACCGTTGTTCGGCTCTGCTTGTATTTTCCATGCCGAAGTCATATCTTGCCCGCCCTTCCTGGGCGACTCCGGGAAGGATGGAGATCAAGCCGGGTTCGTGCCATCAGGGATGTGTCTGAAACCCGACTGGTTGAGAAGTGGGAACTGTTTTTTTTGTTTTGTTTTTTTTTAAATTCAAACTATTTGAAACTTTATTAACATTTCTCTCATGCTGACACTGGTGATCCTGCTGTCTCTGGCCATGTCTGCTGTGGCAAAGCACCCTGGGGATTGGCTTGGAACATTTGAGAGAAACGCTCTCACGAAGCCACAAGCTGTCGACACACTCACCCAGTGGCTGTCCGTGTGGAGTCCTGGTGGACCATGGGGGTCTGGCAGAGCCTCACTGGGGAGCAGCTTTGTCTCTAAGCCAGCTCAGGCTGGGGACATCTCCTAGGTCTTTGTCTCTCCAAGAGATGCAGAGTGTCAAAGGGCGGGGTATCTATATAACCGGAACTGGGGATTTGCTTTCATCACCCTCCTAGTGATTCCCAGTTCAGGAGGATCAGGAACACAAAGGTCCATAGACCACTTGTTGATATAATATCCTACAAATATCCCCTACCGCCCTGCACTGTGGGATCAGTTCGGACATTTCCTCTCCTCCAAGGTCTTGCATCTGTCACAGGTGTAACGTGATATGAATTTAAAGCCACTCAAGGCATGCCTACCCTGCAGTGAGCATCAAAGCTAGCTCAGGTGTGCGGCAATCACACTTTGCGACTGCAGCCAAGACATACACTTTTAGTTAAACTGAAACAGGAGAATCCACACAGAAGGCTGTGCCGGCAACAGGCTGGGCTTTTTTTTTTTTAAAGGTCAGTTGTGAAGAGGAAATAAGAGCGCTTTCCCCTAACCGATTGGATGAATGTGCGTCGACAAGGCCTCGTTAAAGATGGCGTTGCTGGCCCCAAATGTTCTGAAATTATAAATTAGGTGTCATCCCAAAATCGTGAGATGTGGCTTGAAAAATCTCTTTTGAAATGTGGGGTCTTGTTATTTGTTTTCTAGCTTTTGAGCCTTTAGAACGTCCCGTTTGCAAGATTTTCTCCTCAGTCCCGAGGGCTAGAAAGTTTTTTTTTTTTGGTAAAAAGAAAGGTGACATTCTCCCCAAATCACATGACTCCGGCAGCTGGGTCTTTATGAAGAAACATTGACGTGAAATCCTGGTTCCGTCAGGGGTCCGATATCATGAGAGTCAGCAATGCCTCTTGCCTGAGAACGGGGAGAGTGGTTGATCCACATCTCTGAGCCCTCCAAGGAGTTCTCCCGTAAAAGGGTGGAGAGCTAAAAGCTGCATGCTTTTGGTTAACAACCCGAGAGAGGCTTTCGTGGGGTATCCGGAGAGCGGGCACGATTCCTCGTCTTTCCAGGGTATCTGGAGAACAGGCGCGATTCCTCGTCTTTCCTATCTTGATCCCCCTTCTGCAGGTGAAATCCGGATTCTTCCATGAAAGCGACTCCAAAGCTGTGGCCAAGTCCATCCGGGACCGTGTGGCCCTGATCAAGAAGACCCGAGAGCGGCGGCAAGCCGGCTGCCTGGAAGAACAGAGGGAAGCCCAGTGCAAGGCAGCTGGTGGGGCCCTGCTGCCCCAGGGTGTCTCGCTGACCGGCCCTTCCCCGCCGGCGGGTGCCGAGTGGGAGGAGACGGAGGTGGACCAGCACGTCCGGCAGCAGCTGCTGCAGCAGACTCAGCACCAGTCTTCCTTGGCAGGTACATGGAGTGACAGGGGTGGCTAGTCAATTTCACCAGCCCCCTGACCCCTTTAGTCTCCTCGGGAGAGACTGAAACGTCACCCGCTCGCCTGCTATAGAAGGGAATTGATTCGCTGAGATGTGCCCCGATGATCCCATGTTGCAGAGGGACCACCACGTCCCTGCCTCCCCCATCCCACGTCTGGCCACCCCGAGCCTGGGAGCCAGACCTGCCAACCAGCAGCTGCAAAGAGCCCCATTCCCCTCAGTCCGGTGTCCCTCTCCAGCTGAGGCCCATCCCTGATGCTTCGGGGGAAGGTGAAAAAAACACCCTGAGAACACAGCTGCCTCCGGCTTTGAGCCATCGCAGGTCTTGCTGGAGTTGCGTTCACACTACCAGGGCGTGTTGGTGGAGCTCATCTTTAGGGGTAGCCCCAGCCTGAGGTAAAGGAGGGAGGGGCCTTGGGTGATCTGTAGTCCCGGGGTGGGCTAACTCCCAGCCCAGACTCTGCCCTCACAACAGCGATAACAAAGCAGAAAGGGTTTCTCCCCACCTCCTGAGGGTGGCGCGCTCTGTGCCCCCCATGCTATGACTTGGTCCCCACGCCGCCACAGTCCCGCCCCCTCCTCGGGGTGGCAGGGAGATGTTTTGGAGGGGTGGGGATTGGGGCAGTTGGTGCCTCTTGGAGTTCCTGGAGACTGGTGATAATTGCCCTGGTTTTTCTGAGCAGCCATCGTTTACTGTCACTTTGACCTCGCTGAGCAGCCTTAGATGTGAGACTATGGGCAGTGTTGCCTAGTGGGTAGCGCGCTGCCCCGGGGGCCAAGAACAGCCGGCTTCTAGTCCCTGCCCAGTGATCCTGCCGGTCTCGGTGGCATGTTTTCCCTGCTCCGTAAAGTGCTTGGAGACGCGCGCTAGACAAGAACTTGGTGATGGTGGTGAGGAAGACATAGGTCTGGAGTGGGACCTAGTGAGTCTTTGGTTCCTGTGTCCTCCCTCACCCCGTTGCGTGTTAACTCAGCGTTTGCACCTGCTAGGAAAGGACATGCCTGTCAATGCTCTGAGTGACTGACAGGGCTTTCCTGCCTCCCCATACAGCCGAGAGCCTGTCGGAGAAGAGTGCTGGGTCAGTGATTCTATCGGATGCCTCCAGACAGCACAGCCTGGCCTACACGGAGCAGGTGATGGGCTGCCCTCCACAGGCCTCTATCCCCCCACCGGTGGAAGCCGGCCTTCAGGGACACCTCTACCCATCGCAGCCGGTGATGGGACACTATCAGCAGATTGCTGGGGTAAGGTGCCTCCTCGGATCACCAGCCGTCGTCCTAGGGTCCATGACTGTACGGTTCGCCAAGGGCGTCCTTGGCCACGCGCAGCGTGTAAGGCCACAGAACGGTGTCTCCAGCGCCTGGGTTGTCCCACGCCCCAAAACCCTGACCTGGGGGAAATCCCCTCCCTACCCCAAATCTGCTGACCCCGAGCATCTGAGCAAGGCCCACAGGCTAGGCTGTTAAAGGTACATCTCCCCAGCCCACTGCAGTGAATCCCAGAGCCAGGACTGACAGACTCGGGTTGGTGCTGCGGCATTCCAAATTGCAGTGTAGACAGTCCCACGTGGGCTCTGTGACCCACTCGCTTTGCTGGGTTTCGGAGCATCTCAGCGCTCAGCACTGGCTCACTGGGACTCAGGCTCTGACCCACCCTTCTAGCAGGGTCCTAGGATCCGGCTCCTGAGTCGTGAGGGGCCATGAGAAGGGATTGTAGGGGACAGGTTTGGGGGTGCCATGAAGATGGGGTGTTTGGGATTAGGGTTGGGGGGTTCTGGGGAGTGGGTCAGAGTTGGAGGCGTTACAGGGGGTAGGGTTGGAGGTTACCCATTATCTTTGGTGCGAGGGACCCCCGGCGCGTTACTGAACCGCCTCCCATCAAGTTCAAAACCACGCTGTGGCCTGGGGGGGCAGGGCGTCTGGGACTCCTAGGGCATGTCTGCACCAAACCCAGGCTCTGAGATAGGGCTGAGCTCAAGCCCCGCTTCCGCCACACACAAATCAGTCTTTCTTGGGTCAGCGAATGCTCAGGGCCCGGGCCATAGGACCCTGCTAGTGGGGTGGGTCAGGCCCTGAGCCCGGCCGTGACCCGCATCCAAGCCCTGTCCTTCGGCCGTGTGAACGCAGCTCAAGTCAGAAGGGCTGCATAGCGCATTAGCTCAGTTGCGAAACCCGGGCTTCCAAGGCAGTGTGGACGCGTGAGCAGGGGCTTGGCTGCACCAAGTCCACAAGCCGTGTCCTGCAGATCCCGGCTTTGCGTACAGTGTAGATGTCCCCTAAAAGGGGAGCCAAGCATCTACAGAGACCCAGGTAGGAGGGTGCAGCAGATCCGAGTCGGGGAAAGCACAGGTGGGGTCCGGTGGTGCTTTGTCATTAACAAGCTTCTTTATTTGTCACGGTCGTTAATTAATTAAGCAGGTGCAGCAGCAGAACCTGGGCCACCTGCAGATCTTACCCCCAGCTCTACCCACCCCCAGCTTGGCTCCACCGGCAGCTCCCCAGCCCCAGGTGTCCCCTGGCGCGGTCCCGCAGTTCACGCCGATAATGGTACGTCTGGTGTGTCCTGTGTGGTGCGGCTGACACACGAGGGGTGGCTGGTGCAGAGAAATCCTTAGCAGGTGGGGAAAGCACTGAACAGGGATGTGTGAACCCCAGGGTCAAGTCCTTCCTGGTTCAGGGACTTGAATCTAGGATCCCACATTCTAGGTGATTCCCTCGCCTCTGGGGTGGGGCTCTGTCTGGCCCCGAGGGACCTTCCCCACCAAAAGAGGATCCTTTCCCTTGGAAAGTTTGAGTTTCCCTGAATCTGGCAAAATTTGTGGGGAAATTCCTGACCGGCCCCGATTGTGGTTAAAAGTCAGAAGAGGGACGGGCCGTCCCCAGTCGTCCCTGCTTCGACTTAGTACTTGCCTCCTCTACCACTTGGCGTTTTCGTGGGCAGGGACCTCCTGTACAAGCACCAACCTGCTTTCACCCTTCTTAGCCAAAATCGGAGCCTCTGGGGCACTGGACCAAAAGCAACTTATTTTGGGGGAATATAATTGTCCCAAGGGCTGGACGCACATTGGAGGATCAGCGCAAGGGGATCCAAAGAGAGAGCCCCGTTACTATGAGGGATCTGAGGCATTTGAGCAGGGCTCTGCTGAACCCAATTTCCGGGCAGCCATTCCTTTCCCCAGGTTTCTGGCTGGGGGCCTGAGCCGTTTGCTTTTGTAAACTGAAGATGTTGAGCCAGACAGTATCCCGCCCCTGCATCCCTTGATGTTGCCTGTCTTTCCCGGAGCGCCTTGCTCTCCTCATGATAGATAAGAACTAGCTAAGTTCCTGGAGGATAGGTCCATTAATGGCTACTAGCCAGGCTGGGCAGGGATGGTGTCCCTAGCCTCTGTTTGCCAGGAGCTGGGAATGGGTGACAGGGGATGGATCACTTGATATTACCTGTTCTGTTCATTCTCTCTGGGGCACCTGGCACTGGTCACTGTCGGAAGACAGGACACTGGGCTAGATGGACCGTCGGTCTGACCCAGTGTGGCCGCTCTTACGTTCTTATGATGCTGTGCAGCAGGCTGCGTCCATGTCTCACCCCCAGAATGCATTGCTGCTGGAGATGCTCGGGGAATGCCCTCCTACTGCTCTATGGGGTATCCGCTCAGATTGTTTTTCCCAGAATGCATTAGTGCAGATGTGGACAGAGCCTAGGTTGTTTTGGGGTGCGGGGGCTGTGCTGTGATTAGTTTGTGTTTCCGCACCTGTAAGCCCCATGTTTTCTTTGCCACCAGCACCTCGAGTCACAACTGCCCTACGGGGCCGAGGGGCAGGCGCTGGAGCCATCGGTCATGGCGGTGTCCCAGGCCATCCTGACAGCTGCCTCTCCCCAGGCCATGCCGGCAGCCAGCGCGCAGCTGGACTCCACCACCAGGACCGGGAGTCAGATGGCCACCACCACTGCAGCCGAGGTCGACCCGGCTTCTGGCTTCCTGACCCTCGGTCACAGCCTGGCACCGCAGAACCAGCCCTCGGCCCAGTTTGTTGGCAACATGCAGGGGATGGCCCAGCTCCTGCCTGCTTCCTTGGCTGGGCAGCCTGGGGCGCCCATGCAGCAGCCGCAGCAGGTGGCATCGATGCAGCCGCTCCAGCAGGTTCCTGCCATGCAGCAGCCCCAGCAGGTGGTGCCCATGCAGCAACCGCAGCAAATTCCTCAGCAAACTGTACCCATGCAGCAGATTCCAGCCATGCAGCAACTGCAGCAAGTTGCATCGATGCAGCAGGTTCCTGCCATGCAGCAGTCCCAGCAGGTGATGTCCATGCAGCAGCCACAGCAAATTCCTCAACAGACTGCACCGATGCAGCAGATTCCTGCCATGCAGCAGCCGCAGCAGGTTGCATCAATGCAGCAACCCCAGCCGGTTGCGCCCATGCAGCAGCCCCAACAGGTTCCCGCCATGCAGCAGCCGCAGCAAATTCCTCAACAGACTGCGCCCATGCAGCAGGTTCCTACCATGCAGCAGTCACAGCAGGTTGCATCGATACAGCAACCCCAGCCGGTTGCACCCATGCAGCAGCCCCAACAGGTTCCCGTCATGCAGCCGCCCCAGCAGTATGCTGTGATGCAGCCAGACTCCTTACTGCAGCCTTCCCTGGCCCAGCCAGCGCAGCCCATGCAGTTGCAGCTGCCGGGTTACCCGCCCCCTCAGCAGCCGCAGTTTGTGCTGCACACAGGCACCCTAGAGCAGCCGCAGGGGCTGCTGGTGCAGGAGACAGACCAGCAGGTGGAACGCGTGTGTCCTGTCCCGGCCCCAGAGCAGCTGGCTTACCCGCTGCAGGCCCCGCACCGGCTGCAGCCAGCATATCCCCTGCAGGGTCCTTACACTGACCAGCCCCCCTGCCCAGCCCAGCCGGCAGAGCCGGTGGTGTATGCGTACCCGGAGCTGCCGGGGTACCCGGTTCAGCCCCTCTACCCGGGGCAGCCTCCGTACCGGGTGGAGCAGGTGACGTTTCTGAGCCAGCTGGCAGATCCGCAGCAGCCAGCCTTTGTGCCGTCTCCTGGGGCGCTGAGCCAGGAGGCCAGCACAGAGCAGATGCCCACGGCGCTCTCCCAGCAGGACAGCAGCGGCTTGGGGTACCCCCTGGCGCAAGGGCCGGGCGAAGGGCAACAGACAGCACCGCCGGCGGTCCCGTTCCTCCCGCCGCAGCCCTCCACTTTTGCGCCTCCCGCGATGCAGCCGCTACCTCAGCAGGCTCCTCTCCAGCCACAGCCGCTCCTGGCCACGGTCCCCACCTTGCTCCAGACCCTGTCGCCCAGGCCAGAGCAGCTGCAGCCGCCCTCCTCAGAACAAGCCTATGGAGTGCAGCAGGCAGCGGTGCACGTCCCCGAGCAGCCAGCCTACGTCCTGTTAGCAGCAGAGTCGGGGGTGTACCAGAGTCCGGCAGCCAGCCCTCTGCTCACCGCCTCCCCACAGCCCACCCTGAGCCCCCAGCTGCACCCACAGCATGGGCCGGGGCCCGAGCAGGTATGTGACCTGGCTTCAGACTGAAACAGCACCGGCCGGGCTGGGAACTGTGGGGGAGAGCCACAGAGAGCCCTTCCCTCGTGCTGGGTGATGGTAAGAAGTAACTTGGTCACAGTCTAGAAGTATCCATGCGAGGAACAAATATTTAATAATAGGCTCTTCAGGGTAGCAAAGAAAGCTCTAACATGAGGCAATGGCTGGCCTTTGAAACTAGGCTAACTCAAATGAACAATAAGGCATACGATTTTAACGGTGAGCATAATTAACCGTTGGAGCAGTTTACCAAGGGTCGTGGTGGATTCTCCATCACTGGCCATTTTAAAGTTGAGACGGGAGGTTTGTAGAAGAACTCTGCTGTAGGTCAGAAGGAAGGTTTGTGGGGCAGGTCTCTGGCCTGGGTTATACAGGAGGTCAGACTGCATGAGCTCAGTGGTCTCTTCTGGCCTTGGGGTCTATGAACTCCCAGGCCAGCGTGAAGCAGCCAGGCTGAGAGCTTGCGAGCAGTCCCTGCAGAGTCCGACAGCTCGTTGACATGGGGAAATGCCGTGGTAATTCCACCAGTGGAGTGACACCAGGGCAACGCTCTTATTTTGGAATCATGGAAGCCTTTTTTAAAGTTGAGATTTTGCCAGCCAGTTTCCTGCCCTGGACAAGCCCGAAGGTCTCTGATTGACCCTGAAAGCCTCCTCCCTGGTGGGTGATCCTTTCTGAGTTTCCGTCCAGTCTCCAGGTTTAGCCACTGTCCCGGAGAATGGTTCCTCATGGGGTCATCCTCTGAAAGTGGTGTCACCAGGTGTCCCTCCCGTGTTCAGCTCTGGGTCACTCTTTCACCCCTGCATGCTTCCTCCGCCTGGGAATAGCTGGCGATCCCGGCTACTTTTCCTAGCTCTGTTTGGAACGCTTTACAGCTCTCTTCCAAACCTCGCAGACTTGCCTCCCTCACAACGGCTGGGTTTGAAAACCCACCAAACTCTTCCCTAACCAGCAGTTTTCTGTAACCTGGTGGCTGCTTCTTGCTCCCAGAGGGAAATTCTAGCTTTGTAAGAGCCTGGCAAGTTCGTCTCATTCTCCCGCGCCCCGTCTGTGATCCTGCTCCTCTGCTCTGAAGCCAAATTCAGTCCCCTCCCAGTGTTCTAATTTCCAGCCTGAATTGATCCCTGATCCCGGTAGTCCTTGTGCCTGTCTTATGTTCTTCTGGTCTTTGTCCAGTTATGCGTCCCATTGCACTGTTCCATGTCTCCTCAAACACTTCCTCTCGCAGTTGGTATAGCCCCATCTCCGCCGGTCCCTGGAGAAAGACTGAAGTTCACTTGTTTCACAACTCTGTTTCCTGGCAGGTTTCCCAGCCTGCCACGGTGCCTGAGGCCCAAATAGCTGCTCCAAAGCCAGACTTGCTGCAAGGGTGAGTCTCCTTCCTCGTTAATCGGAGAGCATGGGGGTTGCAAGCGGGAAAGGAATTGAGCCCGGTGCTACATCCAATCTTTCTGCCCGTGTGCTGTGCGTATCTGGGGTGTGGCGGGAGTACATGTGAGCTGCAGTTCACAGCCCCGTCAAGTGGTCGCATTGACAGTCGGCCGGCCATCCTGCCAGCTGGAGGACTGTTGGGTCGGTGTGTCCCAGAAACCTCCATAAAAGAATCCCCTTCAATTTATTTCTCCCAGCTCACCTCCCACCACAATGAGGGATATTATCGAGATAGACACACAGTCCTATCCCTTTCCCGCTGCTTGTCTAACCCGTCTGAGGAGCCTGAGCCTTCCACAGCTGTGGCCACTGAAGTGATTCGATTTCCCCATCTCTCTTGGCCTGCGGAACTCATTGCCACAAGACTCCAGGAGAGGCCACGACAGGAAACAACAAATAAACAATCAAGTCTTTGGGCAGGGAACTAAATGCGTCAACCTGTATCTTCCCCTGGGGGAAGATTGACTGATCCAGTTTGCCGCAGCGAGCCCCGTTCTGAGAGCTCATCCATTCACGCTTTTCTTCTCTCCCTGCTCTGCTCCCAGGCTAAATCCCGAGCTGGCTGCTTTGAAGGAAAGCTCCAATGCACACGAGCCTATGAGCGGCAACGGCAAACAAGACCGAAGTAAACAGAGGCGGGCGTCCTGCCCCCGGCCGGACAAAGGGACCAAATTCCAGCTCACTGTGCTGCAGGTTGGTAGTGGCGAGGGGGTAAAAGTCGGGCTCCGGGAGCATTCAACCTGTGACTCAGGACAGCTGACCTTTCACCGCAGGAAGGGATTAGAACCCAGCGGAGATCCGACATTCCTCAGTGATGTGTGCTCATGGGCTGCCTAGTTCCTCCAAGCTTCTCTGCGTGGAGAAATTGACCTGATCACAGTTTAGAAGTATCTAGGTGGGGAACAAATATTGGCCTCCTCCGTCTAAATTCAGACCAGAAATAAGGTGCCAGGGGAGTGAACCGCTGGAACATCTCACCTAGAGGTGGGGGAGTCTTGCTCACGGGCGATTCGTATAATTCAAAATGGACAGTTTTCCTAAGGCTCTGCTCCAGTTCAGCCCGGGTCTGTGTTATCCAGGGGGTCGGACCAGATGATCACAACGCTCCCTTCTGGCCTTGGGATGTGTGAATCTGTCTTTTGAAAGCAGGTTCCTAAGTCACTTCGGTGCTTTTGAATTTTTAACTCCCCAGGTTTTGTCCCGAGTTTGCTATGGCTAAGGTTTTTTTGGGGAGTGGGGGGTGATTTGGGAGCTGGGAGGTCACTTTCCTCTGCAAGGGGGCAGGTGGGCTGGCTCACCTTCCTGAGATCACCCAGTCACAGCTCACCTTATCAATTCCCTGCCGTCGTTCGGGCCTTGGCCGTTCTCGTCCTCACAACAGTGTAGTCTCCCGAGGCCTGAAACGGGTCCGTCTGATTGATGCTGCTCTCACTGGGACTGGCCAGAGCGCCTTTATGCTGATGTGATAGTGCCCACGCTCAGGAGGCTGGCAGTGGAGTTAAAGCCGTATTGTGTTGCTTTACCCCACCTTGGCAGGGTCTGAACGTCACATGAGCCCGTCCTTCAAAGCCCCATCAGGCTTGCTCTCTCAATTCCATGTCCGCCCTTGGAATCAGCCCTCTTGAACTTTCACGTGGCTGTCTTGGGGCCTGATCCACAGCCGCTGAAATCTACTAGGGGCTTGCTTTGGCTCAGGGGAGGGGATGAAGGCCTCCAGGTAGATCAGAGTCCCGAAGTCGGTCTTAAAAGCAGAATGTTCCTCCCCTTGCTCCCTGAGATTCCCCCCCTGGAATCGGGTCCCCTTGCAAAATGCTGGTGTTCTGCTTACGTCCCCAGGTGTCTGTGGCTGGGGATAATATGGTCGAGTGCCAGCTGGAGACCCACAACAACAAGATGGTCACCTTCAAGTTTGATGCTGATGGAGATGCGCCCGAGGATATTGCTGATTACATGGTGAGTTTCCCCAGCTGCCGCCCTGCTTGCTTGAACCCTCTCCTGGGGAGCAGCGACTCTGGAAAAGATTTGGAGCTCGTGGAGGAGAATCAGCTGAACACAAGCTGCCAGGGCGACGCCAGGGTCAAAAGGGATAATGCAGTCCTGGGCGGCATAAACAGAGGAATCTTGAATAGGAGCAGAGAGGTTCTTTCACCCCTGGATTTGGCCCTGGTGCAACCAATGCTGGAATACTGCATCCAGTTCTTGTGCCCACTGTGACAGGTTGGACCCCCCTTCTGGGATGCCACCTGATATATTGGGGTTTCACTGAGCCCGACCTTTCCACTAGCCTGGGCTCCCTCACCCTGTCCTGCTGTGCCAGGCCCTCAAGCCTCCTCTAGTGCACACACACAGGTTTCAGAGTAACAGCCGTGTTAGTCTGTATTCGCAAAAAGAAATGGAGTACTTGTGGCACCTTAGAGACTAACCAATTTATTTGAGCATGAGCTTTCGTGAGCTACAGCTCACTTCATAGATTCATAGATATTTAGGTCAGAAGGGACCATTATGATCATCTAGTCTGACCTCCTGCACAACGCAGGCCACAGAATTTCACCCACCACTCCTACAAAAAAACCTCACACCTATATCTGTGCTATTGAAGTCCTCAAATTGTAGTTTAAAGACCTCAAGGAGCAGAGAATCCTCCAGCAAGTGACCCGTGCCCCATGCTACAGAGGAAGGCGAAAAATCACTTCATCAGATGCATACTGTGGAAACTGTGGAAACTGCAGCAGACTTTATATATACGCAGAGAATATGAAACAATACCTCCTCCCACCCCACTGTCCTGCTGGTAATAGCTTATCTAAAGTAATCGTCAGGTTAGGCCATTTCCAGCGCAAACACAGGTTGGGACACGCCCAGCTGCAGAAAGACACAGACACTGAAATCAGCTCTACTTGGGAAGAATCAGTTAGGAAATTGCCCTGCACTTAAGTGCACCTCCCCTCTGGAGTGTACCCCCAAGATAATATTGTCTTGCACTGTATAGAAAGAGCTGGACAGCACTAGCTCATAAAAATTCGCCCTCTCCCTCAATGTGGAGAGAGATATGCACAGCTTCTCCCCCCCCACCCCCATATGAATTGCACAAACTGGGTTTTGAAATAAACAAGAAATAAATTTATTAACTACTGGTATAGCAAACAGAACAAAGCAGATTACTGAGTAAATAAAACAAAACATGCAAGCTATGTTACTCCAAAGAAACAGGTTACAAAATGCAATTCCCTACCCTAAATGTTGATTTAGGCAGGATGCAGCGTTTCTGTAGCTCAGAGTTCCAGTTATTTCCCTTTACAGACTAGACTCCTGTCTTAGTCTGGACTCAGCCCCTGCCTTTCCTTCAGCTTAGTTCCTTTTTCTCTTCAGGTACTTTCCACAATCATTCCTCTGGGCAGGAAGGCAGTGAGGGGAGAGTGCCGATGGCTTTACCTCCCAGCCTTCGATAGAATTTTGCACAAGGCGGGTACCTTTTGTTTCCGAGGTGTGACCTCCCCCTCCTTTTAGTGGAAAATCACTAGAAGTTTAAGATGGTGTTTAGTACCAGGTGACAGGACCACATGACCTAGGAGTGTCACAGCAACAGAGATTAGTATCTTCAAAGTCTTATTGTTTCTTCCTAAAGGCCCATCTAAGCCGGTTGTCTGGTGGATGTCTCCCAAGTACACACACCCTAACCTTAGATACAGAAATGATACAGGCATACAAATTGGATAATCACCTTCAAATCAGATAATCAGACAGACCTTTCCAATGATACCTTACATGAGTCATCCTGCATAAAATACATCTTAGTTATGCCTGATTCATATTACAAGCATATTTCTATAAAGAATGTGGAGTGTCACACCCACACTTCAAGGAGAATGTGGATAATCGGGGAGGGGGCGGGGGTGAGAGATGAGCCATGAGAAGGATCCAGGGGTTAGAAAACCTGCCTTAGAGTGAGAGACTCAAGCTGCTCCATTTGTTTAGCTTTAGAGAAGGTGAAGGGGTGACTTGATCCCGGTCTATATGGCTCCACCTGGGGAACAAATATTTAATAGCAGAGAAAGCTCTGAGACAGTCCAATGGCAGGAGGCTGCAGCTAGACACATTCAGACTGGAAATAACAGTGCGAGAAATTAACCATTGAAACAACTGACCACCGGCTGTGGCGGATTCGCCATCCCTGACAATCTTCCAGTCAAGATGGGATGTTTGCCTTAAAGATCTGGTCTGGTTCAAGCAGGAATGATCTCGGGGCAGTTCTTGGGCCTGTGCTGTGCAGGAGGTCAGACTGGATAGTCGCAATGGTCCCTTCCGGCCAGGGAAACAACGAATTTTCCTTCCACGCAGACAGCCGTACCCTTTGGACTTCCTTTTTGAACGTCTTCCCACCATCCTGGGCAGCTCAGATGCTGCGCTGCGGTGGGAGATTGGTCTAGTGCGTTGTGTCGCCGTGCCCGTGAGCTTTGAGGTTCTCACCTGGGCTCTGTGTCATACCTGGGCTGATCTTCCAAGGTGGACAGTATGTGATCTAGGGAGAGGGTGATGAGGGCCACACCCTAGGGCTAGTTCCCAGAGCCACCTTAGCCTTGGATAAGCCATATAGGGCTTGGTTTTGCTACATCTTGCTGATTGTTTTGGTCCGTTCCAAAAAAAGCGGGTCAGGCTGAATCTGAAGATTACGAAAAATGTCAGCGAATCGACAACATCAGTTGGGGGCGTTAAAGGGCTAGATTCACAAAATTGGGGTGTGTGTGGGGGTAGTCGTTGGACTCTGGATTCTAGACAGGTCTCCCTTGGTGCTTTGCCTCACTGTTGGGCTCTGTGCATTCTGGGACTTTTCTTGCTGTGCATTATGAGTCCCTGGAGTTCTGAGAGTTGGGAGTCAAACCTACAAATTCGCACGATTCCTCACCTGCCACTTCAGGGCTGTTCTCTTTTTTGGTGAGCCAGCACTTTTTCAAACCGCTGTCAGCCAGCATTGCTCCCAATATGAGCTGTTCCTCTCTTTCCTAATATGCTTGGACCAGCAGTGAAATTGGTCAGTTCCCACCTCTCTGAGCAATTGGCTCAGGCTCTCTGCAGAAACAGGCAAGCATTGTTGTGTCAGGCAGACTCGGGGCACGTTACTGAAGATTCCTTTGCAGCAGTGCGAGCTAGGGAGACTGCCTTTTGTAATAAGCGAAAGCTGAAAATCTGCTGAACAATTCAGGTACTTGTCCAATCCCCTGGCTGTCGAGTCCCACACTTTGGGAAATGCTGATTGAACTGTTGGTTGTTGGTCCCCCCCGATCAGGTAGAAGATAACTTTGTGCTGGAGAGTGAGAAGGAGAGGTTTGTGGAGGAGCTGAGAGCCATTGTGTGCCAAGCTCAGGAGATCCTCCGAAGCCTGCCGGTGGAAGAGCGAGCGTCTGGCAACGATTCCGTTCCCTCCGAGTCCAACAGCAGCCAAGTAAGAACAGTGCTTTATCGTGGGCATGTCTTTTTGGCTACGTGGGCACCTCAAAAGCTTCATTGTTTATTGACCTGTCGGTTTTTAATTCAGACAGGATCATCCGAGCAAGTTCAGATAAATCCTGCCTCCACTCAGACTGGAAGTAAGTACCTTTCAAGAACCTTGAAACACAGGGGTGTTGGCATGTCTTTGAGCCCCGGAGAGCTGGAAATAAGGGAGACCTCACTGGGTTCTTGTTGAAATGAATCTTATTGACCCTCTGCTTTCCCCACCCTTCTCCCAAAATGTTTTGAGAGGGGGCCATGCTGTCACCGATTCCCAGACCTTGCTAGCGATTGCAAGATCAATCTGTGGTGTTCTGGTGTGAGGTTCATAATAGCGAGGCCAGTTTTCATGTTTCTCTGTTTCTCTCTGGGGCACATAATGACCTTGGGGATTCTGGGGTTAACTCAAGGAGCTCAATTTATTTCGCTTACCAAGGAGAAGGTGAAGGGGTGACTTGATCCCAGTCTGTAAATATCTACGTCGGGAACAGATAGTTAATAACGGGCTCTTCAGTCGAGCAGAGAAAGGTCTAACACCATCCAATGGGTAGAGGTTGAAGCCAGACGCAATCAGACAGGAAATGAGGCATGAAGTTTTAACAGTGAGAGTCGCTAACCACTGCAACCATTTCCTGGAGGGTCATGGCGGATTCTCCATCACTGACTCTGTTTAAATCAAGATGGGATGTTTTCCTGAAACATTTGCCCTAGGAATTTTTCTGGGGCCGTTCTCCGGCCTGTGCTCTACAGGGGGCCAGGTGGAATGATCACACCGCTCCCCTCCGGCCTCGGAACGTATGAATCTGTGACTCCATTAATGTAGAGAGATCCTTGTTTTTCACGCTACAGGGATGTTGTCATGTATTTCATTGTTTTAATTCACTTCCTTTTAAGTCTGTCCTTCAGCATGGTACAAAACAGCACCGTTGTCCTACACAGCAACCGCATGTGTTATTTAAACCAGTCCGTCAGGGCGAATTCAGCAAGTGATGCTCATGCCAAGCAAAGCAGTTAGCTTAGCCTCAGTGTCCCATTCGCCGTGCATGATCCCCGCATCTGATATTTCGAAGGCAGGCAAACCAGACCCACAGAGTGCGGAGGTCGGGGGCGTGCGTTGGCTGGCCGATTAACTAGGACAGAAATGCACTAGACTTCCACTAGTGACTTACCTGCTGGTAGGTTCGAGTGACGCTTCCCCTTTCATCTTTCCCTAGATGAGTGCGCTCCTCAGTCCTCTCCAGTCGGCCGCTGGCGATTCTGCATCAATCAGACAATAAGGAACAGAGAGGGCCAGATGCCGGGTGTTACCGGTGAGCAGAGACTTCCACTGTGGGTGACGGGAGGTCAGAGAGCAGAAGGAAAAGAACAATTTACAGTGAAGGCCTGAGTCAAAACCAGCCAGAGGCTTTCTCTTAGCTTTGGCATAAGCCTTTGTAGCCCATGCAGTAGGGCTCATGTGAAGGGCCCAGGTTTGGATCCTGGTCTCAGCTGGGGTAAGACAAGGCACTGGACAGGGTGGGCTAATGCTCTGAGAAAGTCCAGAGAATCCTCCGTCTGGATGCCTGGCTGGTGGGTCTTTCTCCCCTGCTCATGGTCAAACTGATCGCCAGATTTAGGGTCGGAAAGGAATGGGTCTCAGTTGCTCTGAGAAGGGGGAATTGCCCTGAGTGTGACCTGACTCGGTGATCTTGCCTGAGTCTACAGAGAGCCTGAGCCAATCGCTCAGAGAGGTGTGAACTGCTGTTAGTGTGACTGATAGTCATACAGCCTGAGTCTGCTGAGAATCGGGTCTCTGTGAAGATCCTTCAGCGGCAGGGGGTCCACAGATATTTCCAGCAGCTCCCTTCACCTTCCAGCCGCTCCTCCTTAGGCCCTTAGTTTGGGGAGAGCCCCACAGCTGTCTTTACTGATGATGACAGACACACGTACCTGCTAGGGGCTGAGGTCCCTGTTCAGTGTCTTGGTCGGGGTGTAACATTTCCCCCTGCGGTTGTTACAGGTCCGGACAAGGAGAATGCTAAGGAGACATACCCGCAGGGTGGGCTGCTGGCTGCCGAGAGCCAGGGTCCCAATGCCAGCCCAAAGGACAGCACGGCACCAGAGTGCCCCGGCTCGAAACCTGAGCGGCTGGCGGAAGGAGACGCGGAGACACTAGTGCCTCTGTCTGCCAACGACAACTGGGCTGGGCCGGAGACTGGAGAGCCCCCTGCCCCACAGCCTGGCGACCGCCCGGTCGGCTTGGCAGTGGCCCATGCTGGTGAGCCGCCCCTCCTGGCCGAGGTCCCGGCGTCTGAGTGCCAGTCCCAGCAGCCTCCGCAAGAAGGAGACGCCTCTCTGAGCTCCAGCGCCGGGCAGGTGCAGACGCCTGGCTCAGAACCGGCCCCTCTGCCCCTCTCGGTGCCAGAATCTGACGGCGAGGGGCCACCCAAGATGGATTTTGTCGACAACCGAATCAAAACCCTGGATGAGAAGCTAAGGACGCTGCTCTACCCAGAGCACAGCTGCTCCGATAGCCAGAAGGACACGCAGAGCACGGAGTCCCCACTCTCCTCGGCCGAGGATACGCTGTCCTGTGCTGGGCCGGAAGCGCCAGCCGCCGTCCCCTCCCCGGCAGAGTCCCAGGGGACTGACGCCTTCGAGGGGTCTCCGCTGCCCCCCACCGAGGCTGCCAGCCAGCCTGCTGGCTCGCCAGCGCTGAGACAGGACCCCGATATCATTACGGTCGCGCCCAGCGAACTCTATCTGCAAGTGAGTATGGAGGGCGTGGGGGGACGGCGGGTATGGCTCTAGTTACGGTACCCGGGACACAATGCTGGCGTTGGGGGGTTGGGGCCAAGATGTTCTGACCCCCCCGGCTGAGATCGGGGGCCCCCTTGTGCTGGGTGCTGCACAGACCCCTCCCCTGGCTGAGATCAGGCCCCCAATGCACCGGCCTGTTGGAAAGTCCTTTAGATACATGTGGTGGAGCTGCCAGGGGGTCTGAAAGTTGGGTTGGGACAGGATGGTGGTTCCCAAGCCCCCTTCACCCTCCTCCTGGTGGCTGTTTTCTGGGAGATCTCCAGGGCACCCAGCAGTTAATTCAGGGAAGTCTGATGTGGGGGGCGCCAGGGGTCCCCTTTGCCTTGCGAATCTGCGGCTGCCCCGTCCCACTCAGGCGCTGCAGCTCTTTCTCTTTCCCTCCCCTGTGTCTCCTTCAGGAGCTGTCCCCGGAGCCTTCCTCCCCGCCGAACCCCGAGGCCTGCCCCGCTGCAGTAGCCAGCATTGGAGCCGTTCATCTGCAGACAGGAGGTGGATATTTTGGCCTAAGCTTTACTTGCCCTAGTCTCAAAAACCCTATTAGCAAGAAATCCTGGACTCGCAAATTAAAAAGCTGGGCGTTCAGGCTCCGGCAATCCACCAGCTTTTTCAAGAGATCCAAAGTCCGCCAAGGTAGTGTGCTTAGAGACAGGGATCTACCATAGGTAAAGCATCCCTTATGATTTCTTTCCCCGCCCACGCCGCCTCCCCTCCGCGCCCGTCATTTCACCCCGCACAGCCATCGCCGCTTTCCTTTTCTCGGGCTCCCCCCGCTTTCCCGCATTGTTTTCCATTCCACCTAGAAGCGTAAGTCTCGGGGAGGGTGGGGGGCTGGGAAAAACCGGCTAGCACCGGGGGCGGAGCGTTGGACGTGGCATCACTCTTGGGAGGTGCGGCCCCTGTGGTGCGGTTCCAACCCGCGATGCCCTCCCTTGTTTCTGCTCTTCTTTTCTTCCTGCTGTGGCGCCCCTTGGCAGCGGAGGCAGAGGAGACGAGGACGGAGGGGCCTGCCGAGCAGGCTGGGGCGAACGAAGCCAGTGGGAGGTGGAGATCGGCTTCGGTGTCCTATCAGCGAGGTCGCTTCCAGGTGGGTCTTGCCAGCCACGGCCTGGCTCCCTCCCCATGCCCTTGGCTCTAGACCCTGCTCCCCTCCCAGAGCCGAGGAGAGAACCCAGGAGTCCTGGCTCCCAGTCCCCCTGCTCTTACTAGCCACACCCTGCTCCCTTCTCAGAGGCAGGGAGAGAACCCAGGAGTCCAGGCTCCCAGCCTCCCCGCGCTAATTCACCAGACCCCACTCCCCTCCCAGAGCCGGGGAGAGAACCCTGGAGTCCTGGCTCCCAGCCCCTCCCATCACCCCTAGGCATGACCTCTTCAGGGCGGGGCCCTGCCCTTCCCAGCTAACCCTGTCCATCCCTGATTGTCCCAGGTCACCTCCGTGCCGCAGCAGCCAGCTGCCTGCACTGCAGACGCCGGACCTGATGCTGCCGGGCCGGAGGAGCCTCAGACGGACGATCCAGGCACCCCCCCGCTGGGAGAGTCGCTCCTGTGGGCTGGCCCGGCCTGCGAGACCGATGCCTCTTCCCTCACCCCAGAGCAGGAGCCGGAGGAGCTGTCGGCCACAGGGAGCAGCACAGAGCCGTGGGCCGAGGGGCCTGTCCTGAGGCAGCCCAGCTCCGATAGTGAGCTGGGCCCCGAGGAATCGGGGGAGACCCTGGGGTCTGGCAGGGACCAGTGCCCCCCGCTGGCCGAGGACCGTGCCGGCCACGGGGCCATGCGCCGTAGTTCCCTCTTCCACTCGGCCTCCTCGCCCATGAGCAGCGATGACGAGTCTGAGCTCGAGGACGAGGACCTGAAGGTGGAGCTGCAGCGGCTGCGGGAGAAGTAAGGGGGCCTGGGAAGCCCGACTGTGACCTCCAACTCTCTTCCCCCCAATCCTGCACAAGGACCAGGGATCTCCTCCCCCAGGGCTTCTCCTCCTACACGTCCAGCCCCTGGCTGGGGTGGGGTTCGCCAGGCCCCCCAAGCAGTGAGGCTTGGGCTGGAGAGGTACAGGGCAGCTGCTGGCTCAGGTGCTCTGCAGATTCAGACAGGGTCACTTCACATCTCTCCGAGCAATCAGCGCAGGCTCTGTGCAGACTCAGGCTTGCCTCAGTCCAGTCCTGCTTTGTCCTTTCAGAGCCAGCCTGGAGCGAATTGTTAGGACCATTTGTTGTTTTTCCTGTTATGCCTAGAGGTCAGGGTCGGAGCCCCGTTGGGCCGGGCGTGCGCAACACCCAGAGAGTGGGTCAGGAGCTCACAGTTTAAATATGCTAGACAGACAAGGGGAAACAGAGGCATAGGTCGGGGAAGTGGCAGCGCCAAGAAAAGAACCCAGGAGTCCTGGCTCCCAGCCCCACCCTGCTCTAACCACTAGACCCCACTCCCCTCCCAGAGCTGGGGAGGGAACCCAGGCCCCCCTCACGGAGCAGCTGAGTAGCTCACTTGTCCAAAGCCAGTTCCTGCTGGTTTGGGGACGCCGTGCTGACGGCTTTTCCTGCCCCGCAGACACATCCAGGAGGTGGTGACGCTCCAGGCCCAGCAGAGCCGGGAGCTGCAGGAGCTGTACAAACGCCTGCACGCCCTCAAAGACAGCAAGCCTGAGC
The DNA here is from genome assembly GCF_965152235.1 of Eretmochelys imbricata. Taxonomy (NCBI): domain Eukaryota; kingdom Metazoa; phylum Chordata; order Testudines; family Cheloniidae; genus Eretmochelys; species Eretmochelys imbricata. The sequence continues at coordinate 16,558,612 of NC_135594.1, read as the reverse complement.
TGTCGGAGCTGTCCCTGCAGCCCGCCTCCCCCCGCCGGCCTCGCTCCTTCAGAAGCAAATTGCGCAGCCGGCCTCAGGTCCTGACGCACGCCGAGAACTGTATCGTCGCCACAGGTAAGCCAGGAAATGAGCCCTGGCCAACGTGGGGCTGCCCTGGTCCCTTCTGGCCTTCCGGGATGGGGATCAAAGGGAACTGGCATTGCACAGGGGAGCTTGAGGTGGAGAGGCCAGAGACGAGCCATGGGGATGATCCGAGGGTTGGAAACCGGGCTTTAGCAAGGAGCTCGGTCGCTCTGGCTCGATCCCCGCCTAGATGTACCTGCACGGGGAACAAATATTTGCTAACAGGCTCTTCGGTGTGGCAGGCGAACGTCTCCCGCCATGCCAGGGCTGGAAGTTGAAGCTAACCAAACCTATGAACAATGGCCCCTGGCTCCGAGCGAGGTGCTTAGATTTCAGAGCAGAAGGACCATTGCGATCATCAGTCCAGGGGCTCTCAACCATTCCAGACTGCCGGACCCCGCTCAGGAGGTTGATTTGTCTTGCGTCCCCCCAAGTTTCACCTCGCTTAAAATCGACTTGCTTACAAAATCAGACCTAGAACTAGACAAGCGTCCCAGGCACAGCGGTATTGACAAATGGCTGATGTTCACATCTGTACCAGATCGCTGTAAAATAAACCCCTTGGGCTAGAACTATTGCACTGGCAGAGCAGTGTGAACCAGGCGTTGTCTGTGTGACACGTTAGTGGGCACTGATTTCGCTGGTGCTTTTTATGGAGCCTGTTGTAAAACTAGGCAAATCTCTAGATGAGTTGATTGACCCCCTGGAAGCCCTCTGAGTACCCCCAGGGGTATGTGTAGCCCTGGTTGAGAACCACTGATCTAGTCTGACACAGGCCAGAGCGTGTCCCCAAAGTAATTCCTGGGGCTGACCTCTTAGGAAAACGGCCCACCTTGACTGAAAAGCGCCCAGCGATGGGGAATCTGCCATGCCCCATGGGGAATTGTTCCAGTGGTTAACGACGCTCATCCTTAACGATGTACACTTTATGTAATCTGCCAGCCTTTACAGAGGAAGCTGGTATATATATATCCCCATTTTACAGCTGGATAAACTGAGGGACAGAAAGGTCGTGACTTGCCCAGGGTCACCACAGCAGGGCCAGCTGCCCTGAGGGGGCTACTGACTTTGGATGGAGTGGGGGTGGGGTGCGATTGACCCCCCCAGATTAGGTTGTAGCCCGGGGTTGGTGGCTCGTGGGAGCTGACGGGTTGGAAAGCGAGTGGGTTACGTCGTGATTTTTAACTCCCTCCCTCCCATACGCACAGAGTGCTGCTGCACGACCACCGCTGCCTCCATGATTGACTATCAGCTGAGCATCCAGGCCCGCCTGCTGCATCAGAGCTGTGCCCCGGGGGAGCCCAGCCCAGGTACCTCTGCGCCCCGTGGGAGGGGAGGCACTTAGCCAGTTCCCCTGCAGACAGCCCAGGGTGGAGGCAGCCTGGGCTAAGGATTAAAGCACCAGATTAGGACTTGGGAGACCTGGGTTCTGTTCCCGGATGCTCAGATGAGTCGCTTGGCCCCGGCCTGTGCCTCGGTTTCCCCATCTGTGAAACCAGGGTGAAGATACTAGCACCCCTGTGTAGAGCACGTTGAGACCTACAGATGGAAAGCGCTTTGTGTGAGCTAGGAGCCCTTACGAAGAGACCCCGCTAGGCTGCTCTGGGATAGCCTGACCCAGGGGGAAATTTCCTCTAGCTGGTGGTTTGGTTTGTCTGTGTCTGTCTGATTTACTCCTCTGGCCCCTCTTGGGTCTGCGTAATCTAATTCTCTGGCCACAGCTGGTTCTGTCTTTCTAACCTACTTCTCAGAGCCCCATTGGTTCGGGCTTGGGGGTGCTTCCGGCCCCATTGCCCCAGTGTCTGGGCCCTCCACCCTGTACTTATCTGCTCTGCTGCCTCCCGCCGCAGGGCCCCCCGCCAGTCTCGGTGCACAGACCCATAGTCTTCTAGCACGCAAGCCCAGGCGGGAACGTTGGATGGTGCGCTCCGGCCCCTGCCCAGCCCAGTGAGTTCCACCTGGCAGTGAGCCCAGAGGCAATAATGTAAAATGGGGCTGAATCGCTGTTTGAGCAAGAGAGACCCTGGTGCCTCCGACGCCCCAGGACCCTGCCATGACAGGGGATTGATCACCTGAGCCAGGCACTGTACAGTGTGTATTAGGTGTATTACGGAACCTCCTAGGAGCCCCAGCCATGGCCCACCACCCCAACGCGCCGGGCACTGTACAAACCCATAAGAGAAAGACAGTTCCTGCCCCCGCAGAGCTTCCCATCTAAGCACTAGGGACCTCGCTACTGCCCTTGATTTCACGTGCAAGGTGCCCAGATATTACGGTGATGGGTGTCAGGATCAAATTCTTGGATGGCTGGATGGGTGTGCGGGGGGCGGAGGGGATGGATGGCGAGATGGATGGGTGTGTGTGGGATGGATGCATTTGGGGAATGCATGGGTGTGGGGGGGATGGAAGGGGTGCACGGGGATGGATGGATGAATGAAAGGACATATGTAGGGAGGGATGGGGAAGAAGAAGGAGAGAGGGGCGGGTGGATACAGGGGTGTGTGGGGATGGATGGACGGAGGGACGTGGCTGGGGATGCACGGATGGTTGGCTGGAGGAATGCAGTTGGGGATGGATGGACCAGAGGAGTTTGGATGGGGATGGACGGACGGGTGGATACCAAATCTTTCCCTTCCCTCCCCCTCTCTGCCTCACTTGCCCACCCTGTAAGACGGGCTGGCCCCGTCTCCAAGGAGCCGTGAGGGCCAAGAACTTGGCTGGCGTTTACTTGGCTAATTCCTCCCCCTGGGAACGGGGAACGTCGGCTAGCTGTGGGTGTCGCTGCCCATGTGAGGAGGGCCATGGTCACCCTCGCCCTGCCTAACCCCTTCTCTGCCCCTCTCCCCGACAGAGCAGCTATGTGCTGTCAGTGGGACTGCCTCCTGCCAGCAGTCCCCAGCCAGCAAGAAGGGGATGTTCACCGACGACTTGCACAAGCTGGTGGATGACTGGACTAAGGAGGCGGTCGGGAACGCCCTCATGAAACCCAGCCTGAACCAGATCAAACAGAACCAGCACCGGCTGGAGGGGGACAGCTGGAGCAAAGCCTGCGAGGTGAGAGGGGACGGTTGGGGGCCAGGACACCTGGGTCCTGTCCCCGGTGCAGGGAGCGGAGTGAGGTCTAGTGCTTAGAGGGGGGAGGCTGGGAGCCAGGACTCCTTGGTTCTGTCCCCGGCGCAGGGAGGCGAGGGGGATCTAGTTCTTAGAGCAGGGGAGGCTGGGATCCAGGACTCCTGGGTTCTCTCCCTGGCGCTGCGAGGGGAATGGGCTCAGAATTTTCTGATCCATCTGACTGCTCTCTCTCTCTCCCCTTCCTCTTTTAGAACACGTCCTCGTCAGTGGGCTACACCTCCACCTGGATTTCCTCCCTCTCTCAGATCCGCGGGACTGTGCCGGCCTCCTTGCCCCCCGGACTGGCCCTCCCGGCTTTCCCCAGCGTCCTGCCGCCCTACGGCATGCCCCACGTCTGCCAGTACAACGCCATGGCAGGGGCGGCTTACCCAATGCAGTGGGTGGGTGTTTCGGGGATGGCTCAGCAGTCGGTGGTCGTCCCCTCCCCGCCCATCGGACCCTTCCAGCCTGGGGGCAGCATGCTGGGATTCCCGGCCTCCCCGGTCCCTAACCCAGCTACCATCCCGCCTGGTCCCAAATGAAGCCAGAGCAGGGAGCTGGAGGCAAACAGGGTGTTGTCGTACTCCCCCATCGTGGCCTGCAAACCGTGTGGATTCTGGTGTGGCTGACGCCCAGTCTGCCAGTGGAGGCGATTTGGCTCAGCTAACAGTGACTTGTGGCACGGTTCCTATCCTCCCGGAATACTTGATTTGATTTGATTTTTTTAACCAGCTTTGGTAAACTTGGCTCCTGCGTCTCATGCTCCTGAGACGTGATCGCTTCAGAAAGAAACCTCCATTTCACCCCTCTCTGGCGGAGAAGCTGTCCGCCTGCATCTTTTAAATGGCAGACGTGATGGTGGGGAGGAGTTTCTGATTTGGTTTTTAAGTTAGGTGATGGAAAATGTGCTCCTAGAACTCATGTCGGTTTGAGCTGCGGCTGGGAAGTTTAGAAAGAAAAAATGTTTTGATCAGTGCAGCTAGCTTCTGCCGAGTTCTAAAGACCCTCCTTCCAACCCTGAGCCAGGAGGATTGGGGACTGAAAAAAGGGTTTCCTTGATCTCACCAATCCTGTTGCTGTGTCAGGAATATCCTTGAGCCACTCAGGGCAGCTCCGTGCAAAGCCAGCAGCTATTTCCTCGTTCCTCATACGCACACTTCTTTGATTTGAGCAGCTGAGAGATGCTTGGGTAGTTGGGTGTTTCCTGTTGAAATGAGTTCTGGTTTTGTTATTTTTGCAGCAGACACGAGTCTCAGAGTGGGGGGGAGTTGCTGGGAGGAGGCTATTTTAAATCTCTTCCAATCTCAGTCACCCCATCTGGGACACAGATTTGGAGGTGCAAAATTAGACAGGGCAACAGGGCTGTGTGCACCTCTGTGCTGTAGAGAATCTGGGAGCAAACGCAGTGAATTGGGGTCTTACTTTAGCCCTGCTAAACCCTGTGCTTTTGCAGCTGCCCTCGTTTTGAAAAGCCTGCCTTTCAGAAGCACTGGCTTCCAATGTTTTTCTATCTTAGGCGCATTTGAAAATACTGCCTCAAGTCCATTTTCGAAAGGGACTGTTCCTGATTTTCAAAGGAAGAAGCAGTTTAGCGGCTTAACTCATTGATTTCAATCAAATTTATCCACCTAACCTGCTTAGTGCTTTGTGACTATGCTGGTAGGCACCTGTTTGCATCTTTACTCTCCTAAATACCTTTGAAAATCAGCTCCTACGTCTCTTTTGAAAATGGCACTTCTGAAAATTTCATCCTGCGTCATCCTGGCTTTGATCTCATAGCTCATATTTGACCCCTTTTGGGCTCTGAAATCTTAAGCACAGCAACCTGAACATGGGGGTCGACTTCGCGTTATGATCTGGAGCGCATCCGAAACGGCTCACTTTCAGTGGGTTTGTTTCTTTTTAATATTCTTTCCCTTTGCAACCTGCCTCCGAGGCCTGGGTTGTAGACTAGCACATGTCCCCTGATTGCAGCCCTGCAGTGGCTATGCTCGGAGAGAGTGCTTTCAGAGAAAGAGACTAATTGAGGCTAATGGAGATTTTTTTAGCTGAAGTTTGGTTTATGTGAAGTGCAGCAAATCCTCTTTCTCCGTCTCACCTGATGGACCCACTGACTCCAACACCGGTACCCAACTTGGCTTCAATTCCTTATTGTCTTTGCAAGGATTTTAGCACATGGGGTTGGGTTAGATTTGTGGTAGGAACAGGGACTTAATATCACTTGCCAAAACTCATCCCATCTCCCCTTGATGTTTCTGTCACGTGGCCTTTTCTGCATCCTGAGTTTCAAACAGACATTTCTTTGCCAGGTGGCTTTCAAGTCCGTTGGATCTTGCAAGGCTGGGCCCTTTGTCAGATAGGAACTTTTCAGATGTGCCAAATGCTTCTGCTCCACCCTGAAAGCTCCGCTTAGAACAGCATTAGGAATGGACCCAGGTAGAGGTGCAAACCCGGCCCCATTCCATGCCCCCCCCAACCCCCCTGCTTTGTCTGCCTGCAGCCACTTGCATTGCCTTATAACTGCTGTCTCCTAAGGTTTTTGTCAGATTTTTACTGGGAAGGGCTGCATGTCCGAGGGTGACTTGACACCAGTGGGTTTAACTTTTTTACAGCGAACACGTGCAGAAAACAAACCCACACGCAGATAGCGAGCGGCGTTTGTGAAGACCTGAGAACAGCGTTTCTCATCTCCCTGGGATTTTTTGGATTTTTTTAAGACTTTTCAATTGTTTTTTGGCTGGTTGTGTTCACTCCGTTAAAAACAAGTCTCAAACGGTGTAGGCACTTTGGCTATGAAGTCTGGTTTTGTTTTCCACTTGGAGGAGAGGGTGTTTGGAAATGGGAGGTGCTTGGCCTTAGCTTTCTTCCTTTCCCCAAAGCACAGATCTGCGAAACAGCCTTTGGTTTTCCGGTGGGAGGGGAAATCAAGGGCTTGTCTGCTCTTGCAAGGCTGCAGCAGGAGGGATTTTCCGTAGACCCAGGCCTAAGACTCCGAACTAGCTCTGGGACCTGATTGTAACTGACACTAAAACCGGCCAGAAATCCGAGTGCTATGCAGGTAGAGTGAAAGCACACCTTCGTGTGCACCTGTTGGTCTGGCTGTTCCCTTGAAGGACGAGGAGAAAGCTGTAGTGGTACAGCCGTGTCTACAGGAGGGACGGGGCTGGTACCCTGTCTGTAACTCACCCAGGGAGAGTGGTATAAAAGCAGGTCTGGAGGATGCTTTTGGCTTTCACCCTGCTAATTGTGGAGCGCTCTGGCCCTGATCCAGCAAAGCACAAGTTGAAGTGTATGAGTAATCAGGGACAGGAACAGATAATTGGGAAGAGTCCATGCACAGACAGACCCTTAGTGACACTGGGAATCTAGCCTTGATTCAGGAAGGGTTTTAAACAGCAGAAGGGGAGGGTGTCCCAGATCAGGGCCCAACAGCAGAAATGGCTGCAGTTAGACCGGGAAAACACCTACTGTCTGTATGGACCAGACACTTGTGTCTGTTTCCTAGGGCAAACTACAAGTCCTTCGAAGACTGCAGTCCCTCCAGATGTATCCTCTCTATCATGAAGTGTCTGAGCAGCACGCTAGAAATAGATGCTGTAAATCTGATAACAAACCAAACCGCACCCGCAGCCCCCAAAGAGTCAGTAGCGGCGTTCCGTCTGTATGGAACGGTTCATCTTTTCGTTGGCTGTAATGTAACAAGGAGCTTTCTGGGTCCCACGTGGCATTTTTATTTTCTATCCAGCATGAAGAATTTGAAGGTGATAAACAAATGTGAATTATTATTATTATTATTATTATTATTTTTTTAAAGAGACGTTTTATTTTCCTGCTGTGACTCTTTCAGGTGGAAGTCTGCCAGGGTCAGCGTCCACTGTAACGAATGGATCAGTTTAATAACGGGCTGGTTTGGGGTACAGTCTGCTGAACCTGGTGCTTTTTATGTTTGCTCTTGGTTTTATCTACCTCATTTTTTTTAGTGCTGTTTGAATCCAGCCTCCAATTTCCCAATGTTGCTTTATTTCCACCCCTCGTCTTATGGGACTTCAAAGTGACATTTGATCTTCCGTTTTCTCAGTTAATTATTTGTGTAGCGATTGCATTTGCTCTCTTGAGGCAAATCCCCCCCCTTGAATTCAGCTGGATGAATGAAAATATGATTTAGACACTGCACCGTTGACCTGGGATCTTTGGTAGCGCATGTGAAAGCTGGAGCACCGATCTGCCTTTCAGTAGCAACAATTTGAAAAGCTTGTTTTATCCACAGAAGCATTGCTCATGAATTATTTGTGTCCCTAATTAAGCCATCAAAATAAGCCAAGCCACTGGCATTGTTCCGCGGGGCGATTCTTAACGGCCCTTTAAGGTGTTTTATTTAATAGTCGTTAAAATGATGCATTCTGGGCTGTTTCATTTCCGAAACCCAGCAGTCTGTCTGTCCTTCATTTTCCACGTTCTTACTCTGTAAAGGTGAAATGTTTGGTGAAAACTATGTTAACCTAAAATACATTTGGATTTTTGTTTTTTAATATTTTGTTTCTTTTTGGTGGTTACAAATCTCCAGTTTATCCTAGGGGCAAGTGGAAGTGTGTGGGTTTGGGAAGGGGGGGAGCGGAGACACAGGCAAAAATTCTCCACTTCCTTCGCCAACCACCTCCCCCGGCCAACATGAATAGACCTGTGGGGGATAAAAAAGAGGGGGGGATAGTGTGAGTTCTGAGCACAGGGGAAAACAATCAATCCCCTGAGCTGTGACTGGCAGGACTCACTTGTAATGCGGACGTAGCGGGCTGTGAAGCACAGAAGCGCAGCCCCAGGCCTGCAGCTTCTCGGCCAGGCCCCGCGTTGAGCTGGTGCGGAGCGGCCTCGCCCTGTCGACGCAAACAATGCTGCTGTGAGCCCAGCCCGAGGCCCCGCTGCCTAAATCGAGAACCCCCGTGCCTGCTTTCCCAGAGAGGATTCTGGGTAATGTCAATGAGGCCCCTCCCCCTGTTCTCTTAGAGGATTGTGGGTAATGTCAATGAGGCCCCTCCCCCTGTTCTCTGAGAGGATTGTGGGTAATGTCAATGAGGCACCTACCCCTTCCCAGAGAGGATTCTGGGTAATATAATCCTCACCCTTTTCCCCTCAGCTCTCTGGGGTAAGGAGGCTACTGTGAACTGTAGGCTGCTGGGGGTGGGGAAGATATTGGACTACAACTCCCAGCATGGCCTGGGGCTAGGAAGCAGGGTGGGCAAAGGTGGCTGCGGGCAGCAATGGCCGCTGGGAGTTGTAGTCCTTGCTGGTCACTCCCAGGTGGCGAACTAGACCTTCTATGAGGCTTTGCGACGGACAAGATGGCGTTCTGCGAGCCGCACTACAAACTCCCATGATTCCTTGGGAGAGACTCGGCACCAGGCAAGATGGCGACCCTAGGGCTCACTGCAGCCTGGGAGCTGGGCACTGCAACTCCCATGAGGCCATATGCCGCCCTGCGAGATGCACCGGACAACATGGTGGAGAAGGGGGCTGCCCGTCTCGCTCGGGCTGTCGGGAGTCGTAGTCCGAGCTCTCCCGCGCCCTCCGTGGTAACGGGGCTGCCCTGACGGAGATGACTACAACTCCCATGAACCCGCGCGCAGGCGACCCGGACAACATGGCGGGAGGGCGCCGCGCTTCCCACAGGGCCTGCCGGAACTTGTAGTCCAGATTCCTCCCACCCGTCCATGGGTTCTAAGGGGCGCACCCCGAGGGAGTAAACTACAACTCCCGACGTGCCCCGCGGCCGGGCGGGGGAGGGGCTGGCAGGGAGGCGGAGAAGGAGAAGAAAGCTACAACATGGCGGCCACGGCCGCCCCAAAGCTCTGGGCGCTGTGAGGGGGGGGGGCGGGGACGAGCCCAGGAGCCAGCCCCCGACGAGGGGAGGGGGGGGTCCAGCCCCCCCTCGCCCTGACCCCGAAGTGGGGCCCACCGCGATGGGGGTCCAGGGCTTCCAGGAGTTCGTGGAGAAGCGCTGCCCGGGTGCTGTGGTGCCCGTCGACCTGCTCAAGCTGGCCCGGGCGGCGGGGGTCCGCGGGGGGCCCCCCTACTGCAGCCTGGCCGGCTACCTCCAGCCGTTGCCCGGGCCCTACCCGCTGCCTCTCGCGACCCACTCCCAGCATGCTCCGGGGCTGGCATCGGTAGCTCATACCCAGCATGCTCCGGGGCTGGCAACGGTGGCGGCCCACTCCCAGCATGCTCCGGGGCTGGCGGCCCACTCCCAGCAAGCTCCGGGGCTGGCGACGGTGGCGGCCCACTCCCAGCATGCTCCGGGGCTGGCGACGGTGGCGGCCCACTCCCAGCATGCTCCGGGGCTGGCGACGGTGGCGGCCCACTCCCAGCATGCTCCGGGGCTAACATCGGCCTGCCCGGCCCGGCTGCTGGTGGACGCGGACTCGGCCCTGCAGCGGCTGTATGGCGGCTACCAGACAGACTGGGTGTGCGGTGGCCAGTGGAACGCCATGGTGGGCTACCTGGCGGCCCTGTCCCAGGCCTGCCTCTACCAGGGCGGGCTGGAGCTGGCAGTCATCTTCAACGGCGGGCTGGGCAAGGAGCGGCTGCCCGAGTGGGGCCGCAAGGCCCAGGCCGAGCGGCAGACAGCCCAGCTGATCGCTGGCCACGTGGGCAACAAGGGCACGCCGCCGCCCCGCGCCTGGTTCCTGCCCCCTGCCTGCCTGGGGCACTGTGTCCGCCTGGCCATGATCCGCTTCCGGGTCAAGGTAGGAGAGGGCGGCTGCGCACCTTCCCCCCATGTCTGTGCATCCAACACCTCTGCTTGGCGCCCTATGACTGTGCCTACTCACGCGTGCCCCTTGCCCTTCAACCTATGGCCCCTTCTGCCCTGCATGAGCCCCACTCCCTGCGGTCTGAGCCGTAACCCTAACTTCTCTGCTGCCTCCGTACTCCCTTCTGCCTCCTTCCCCTGCACTTTGTCGTTCTCTTTCGTCTCCTCTCCCAACCAGCTGGGCCACCTGGCTGTGTGATTGTTCCTCAGAGGTGGCTGCATCCCAGCACCGGGCAAGCCCTCCCTATGTGGGGTTGTGTGCAGCTGTTCCCCAGCTGCCACTGCACCTCAGTGTTGGGCAAGCCCTCTCTATGTGGCATTATATGTGGCTTTTCCCCAGGTGCCCTGCCCCAGAGGTGGCTGCATCTCAGTGCTGGGTGACTCATATTCATTGTGTCTGTTGGATTTCTCTCTCTCCATCATCAGCAGTGGTTCTTTTTTGACCTTTAATGTGGGCTCCTGGTACCCAAGTGCTGGATGTGGTAGAAACAGCTTGATAAGAAAGGGTACTTACAGGGCTAGCTGCATCGTCCGCCCTCGAGCTGTGGTGCCAGGGGAACACTCTGTGCCAGACAAAGTGGAGAAATAGGACAGGGGGGTCGTGGGGGAGAAGCAACTGAACGGGAGCTCCCGGTGCAAGGCCGGGGCTGAAAGGGCTAAGGCCCTCCTGGGAGGTATAAACCGGGGAATCTCGAGGTGGAGCAGAGAGGTGATTTCACCCTGGATTCAGCCCTGGTGCGACTGTTGCTGGGATCCCGCGTCCAGTTCTGGTGTCTAGAATTCAAGGAGGCTGTTGATCAGTTGAAGAGGGGCCGGAGAAGAGCCAGGAGAACGATTTAAAGGGTTAGAAAACGGGCCTGAGAGAGACACCAGGAGCTCGATCTATTGAAGTCCACAAAGGGGAGGTGAAGGGGTGACGTGATCCCAGTCTCTAAACACCTCTGGGGGGACCAAACATTTACTAATGGGCTCACCAGTCTAGTAGTGGAAGCTTGAACACAAGGTCGTGGCTGGAAATTGAAGCTAAACAAATCCTGCCTGGAAATCAGGTGTTGATTTTGAACAGGGAGGGGCCCATTTCCCGGGGGACGTGTGGATTCTCCATTGAACTCAAGGACGTACCATGGCCTGTGTGTAAAGCAGTGCCTGGGTTGGAGGGCGTCTCTGGTTGACACGATACGGCCAGCGCCCTGGAGCAGCCCGCGTGTTGGCAGTGTGGGGCTGGGCAACCCTGCTTTAATTAAAAGGAGGGAAGGAGTAGCCAGCAGTAGGGTTGTGGAATCATGCCAGCATCGCAATCAAAGGGAGGTGGGGGACAAGCAAGTGACGGTGACGCTTCAAGGACAGGAAGCCGGAGCAGTTCTGGGTGGAGCTGCTTGTCCCATGCCCGAGTATAGCTCTGCCTCTGGATACGGGATGTGATCCACTCCCATGCCTCAGGGCTTCACGATCTGAGGTCAGGAAGGAAGGTTCCATTTCTCCCCAATGCAGAACTGTAGTTTTTCTGCCCTCCTCGGAAGCATCAGGGATTGGCTGCAGCTAGAGGCGTCGTGGGCCAGCGAGCCAGACCCCTCTGTCTAGTTTCCTGGTGGTGGGGGGTTGGGCCCCCTGGCCCAGGGTCGCCCAATGTGGAGTTGGCCTGATTAGCTCTGCCCCTGCCCTGGCTGATGGCTGGTACTGAGTCCCTGAGCCCTCAGGCAGAACCACGGGTTGCGCTGACGGGGAGAGAGAAACCCAGCAAAGACCTGCCGCCTTCCTCCGCTCATTCCTCCGAGCCCAGAGATGGCACCTGCCAGTTGCACCCCCCAGTGTGCTGCGGTGTTCCCTCCCTCCCTTCCTTCCTTCCTCTCCAGGGGGCTCTGTCCCCCACTCCTTCCCCCATACAGGGTCCCCCCTTCCCTCTCTACAGCGGGTGGCCCTGTGTGTGCCCCATTCCCTCCTCCCCCTATACCAGGGCCCTCCATTTCTCCCTCCCCCATAGCAGGGCCCCTCATATCCTCATCTCTATGGCAGGAGGCTCTGTTTGGGCCCCATTCCTTCCCTTGTCTCACCACCATCGAGTGTGACGGTCTTCTCCCGCCCGCAGGTCTTCCAGAGCCTGGAGGACCATCACCTTGAGGTGGTGTCTTTCTTCCGGGAGCGTGGCTTCCACGGGCTGCTGGCCCACGACTCGGAGTTCGCCTTGGCCAGCCTGCCCTGCTACTTCAGCGCCCATGCCTTGAAGCTGAGCTGGAACGGCAAGAGCCTCACCACCAATCAGTTCCTCATGCACCAGGTGGCCAAGCAGCTGGGCCTGAAGGTCTCCAGTTTCCCCATCTTCGCCGCCCTGCTGGGTAGGGGCAGCCAGGCAAACAGCTGGGGCCTGTGTGGGGCAGGCACACAGAGCTGAGGGCGGGAGGGGGCAGCAGGGACCTCCCCCCCGCAGGCTCAGCCCCTCCAGCCGGGGTCTGTATGTATGACACACCCTGGGCTCAGCCCCTCTAGCCGGGGGACGGACACACAGGTCCCTCTGGGAGAGGGAGTCCGTGCCTGGGATCGAGGGGTCCGTGGCGCTGGCGAAGCCGCGCTCTGGGGAGTCTGGGAAGCAGCCCTGTTCCTCCTGCCTGGGGGAGCCACTCCCCACCCCACCACCATAGAGAGACGGCTCGAGCGACTGGCGGCGAGGGCAATCTCTCTAGCCGGGTCTCTGTGGCGTGGGGGAGGTGCTCTGGGGTCGGGGAGCACACGAGGGGCTGGGGGACCGCTCTGGGCAGGGTCTTGGTGCTCTTTGGAGGACACCTGCTGGGGTGGGGGAGATTTGGGGACCTCTCTAGGCAGCATCTCTATGGTAAAGTACCACCCTCTAGGCAAGCACTCTGTGGTCAGAGAGCACATGGGGGGGAATTGGGAACTACTCTCTAGGCAAGGCCTGTGCTGACCATTCTAGCCAGGAATTCTATGGTTGAAACATGTTGGGGGAGGAGGGGCTACTCTCTGGGCAGGGTCTCTATGGTCAGGGAGGACATGAGGGGCTGGGGACCACCCTAGTCAGGGTCTCTATGATCAGAATGGCAGCTTAGAGACTAACCAATTTATTTGAGCATAAGCTTTCGTGAGCTACAGCTCACTTCATCGGATGCATACTGTGGAAAGTGTAGAAGATTTTTTTATACACACAAAGCATGAAAAAAATACCTCCCCTCATCTCACTCTCCTGCTGGTAATAGCTTATCTAAAGTGATCACTCTCCTTACAATGACAGGTTTCAGAGTAACAGCCGTGTTAGTCTGTATTCGCAAAAAGAAAAGGAGTACTTGTGGCACCTTAGAGACTAACCAATTTATTTGAGCATGAGCTTTCGTGAGCTACAGCTCACTTCATCAGATACATACCGTGGAAACTGCAGCAGACTTTATATATACACAGAGAATATGAAACAATACCTCCTCCCACCCCACTGTCCTGCTGGTAATAGCTTATCTAAAGTAATCGTCAGGTTAGGCCATTTCCAGCACAAATCCTTTCTCCTTACAATGTGTATGATAATCAAGGTGGGCCATTTCCAGCACAAATCCAGGGTTTAACAAGAATGTTGGGGGGGAGGGGGTAGGAAAAAACAAGGGGAAATAGGTTACCTTGCATAATGACTTAGCCACTCCCAGTCTCTATTCAAACCAAGTTAATTGTATCCAATTTGCAAATGAATTCCAATTCGACAGTCTCTCGCTGGAGTCTGGATTTGAAGTTTTTTTGTTGTAATATCGCAACAAAACCCCTCCAACGCATTATTAAGGATCTACAACCTATCCTGAAGGATGACCCAACACTCTCACAAATCTTGGGAGACAGGCCAGTCCTTGCCTACAGACAACCCCCCAACCTGAAGCAAATACTCACCAACAACCACATACCACACAACAGAACCACTAACCCAGGAACCTATCCTTGCAACAAAGCCTGTTGCCAACTGTGCCCACATATCTATTCAGGGGACACCATCACAGGGCCTAATAACATCAGCCACACGATCAGAGGCTCGTTCACCTGCACATCCACCAATGTGATATATGCCATCATGTGCCAGCAATGCCCCCTGGCATGTACATTGGTCAAACTGGACAGTTTCTACATAAAACAATAAATGGACACAAATCAGATGTCAAGAATTATAACATTCATAAACCAGTCGGAGAACACTTCAATCTCTCTGGTCACGCAATCACAGACATGAAAGTTGCGATATTACAACAGAAAAACTTCAAATCCAGACTCCAGCGAGAGACTGTCGAATTGGAATTCATTTGCAAATTGGATACAATTAACTTAGGCTTGAATAGAGACTGGGAGTGGCTAAATCATTATGCAAGGTAACCTGGTAACCTATTTCCCCTCGTTTTTTCCTGCCCCCCCCTCGCCCCCCCACAGACATTCTTGTTAAACCCTGGATTTGTGCTGGAAATGGCCCACCTTGATTGTCATACACATTGTAAGGAGAGTGATCACTTTAGATAAGCTATTACCAGCAGGAGAGTGAGGTGGGGGGAGGTATTTTTTCATGCTTTGTGTGTATAAAAAGATCTTCTACACTTTCCACAGTATGCATCCGATGAAGTGAGCTGTAGCTCACGAAAGCTCATGTTCAAATAAATTGGTTAGTCTCTAAGGTGCCACAACTCCTCCTTTTCTTTTTGCTAATACAGACTAACACGGCTGTTACTCTGAAACCTATGATCAGAATGGAGCTGTGCGGGGGTTGGAATTGCATGAAGAAAGGGGATCGCTCAGAGGGGATCCCAAGAGAAAGAGGGGGTACATTTATGCAAATGACAGTGCCTAGTCATCTAATAGTCAAATCAGGGCTGCCTCATTTGCATAAAAGCTCCAGTTTTCTGGCCTTCTGGCCTGAATTCTCCTCCAATCAGAAGGGTCTGTGACAGCCTCCCCTTTTCTCTTTGAGGCGGGGTGGGGGCACCAAATCCTTTTGGGGTGCGGTAACCAGGGACTGTGTTATTCTTGCCTCCCCCAGGTAACCACATCCTCCCGGACGAGGACCTGGCTGCTTTCCACTGGAGCTTGCTGGGGCCAGACCACCCACTGGCATCGCTCAAGGTAGCCTCACGGCCCCTGGCTCCGCCCCGCAGCAGCCTGGTAGGGCTGGAACGAGCTTGGCCTTGTGGACAGGCATTGTGGGTTGGAGCAGAGGGGACTGAGCCAGGATTCCTGGACCTAGGAGGGGAGTGGGCTCTAATGGTTAGAGCAGGGGAGGCTGGGAGCCATTGTAGGGAAGAATCTCTGTAGTTAGGAAACACATAGTTAGGCTGTGGACTCTGGGCAGGTGTCTATGATCGGGGAGCACACGGGGGGCTGGGGACTCTCTGGCAGGTGTCTATGATCGGGGAACACACGGGGGGCTGGGGACTCTCTGGCAGGTGTCTATGATTGGGGAGCACACGGGGGGCCTGGGGACTCTCTGGGCAGGTGTCTATGGTTGGGGAGTACATGGGGGGCTGGGGACTCTCTGGGCAGGTGTCTATGATTGGGGAGCATGGGGGGGATGGGGACTCTCTGGGCAGGTGTCTATGATCGGGGAGCACAGGGGGGGCTGGGGACTCTCTGGGCAGGTGTCTATGATCGGGGAGCACAGGGGGGCCTGGGGACTCTCTGGGCAGGTGTCTATGATCGGGGAGCACACGAGGGGCCTGGGGACTCTCTGGGCAGGTGTCTATGATCGGGGAGCACACGAGGGGCCTGGGGACTCTCTGGGCAGGTGTCTATGATCGGGGAGCACACAGGGGGCTGGGGACTCTCTGGGCAGGTGTCTGTGGTCGGGGAGCACACAGGGGGCTGGGGACCCTCTGGGCAGGTGTCTGTGGTCGGGGAGCACACAGGGGGCTGGGGACCCTCTGGGCAGGTGTCTGTGGTCGGGGAGCACACAGGGGGCTGGGGACCCTCTGGGCAGGTGTCTGTGGTCGGGGAGCACACAGGGGGCTGGGGACTCTCTGGGCAGGTGTCTGTGGTCGGGGAGCACACAGGGGGCTGGGGACTCTCTGGGCAGGTGTCTGTGGTCGGGGAGCACACAGGGGGCTGGGGACCCTCTGGGCAGGTGTCTGTGGTCGGGGAGCACACAGGGGGCTGGGGACCCTCTGGGCAGGTGTCTGTGGTCGGGGAGCACACAGGGGGCTGGGGACCCTCTGGGCAGGTGTCTGTGGTCGGGGAGCACACGGGGCTGGGGACTCTCTGGGCAGGTGTCTGTGGTCGGGGAGCACACAGGGGGCTGGGGACTCTCTGGGCAGGTGTCTGTGATCGTGGAGCACGTGGGGGACCGTGGACTCTCTGGCCAGGTCTCTATGGTCGGGGAGCACATGGGGTGCTGGGGACTCTCTGGGCAGGCTTTCT
Organism: Eretmochelys imbricata; assembly: GCF_965152235.1. Lineage (NCBI taxonomy): Eukaryota > Metazoa > Chordata > Testudines > Cheloniidae > Eretmochelys > Eretmochelys imbricata. The sequence goes on along the minus strand of NC_135594.1, from coordinate 16,542,201 downwards.
GGTCTGTGGTTGGGGATCACATGGGGGGTGATGGAGGGTGGGGTTTCCAGCCCGGCTGCCCATGGGGTGCCAGATGCTGAGCACTGTCTGTGTCTCCCTTCGTGCCCAGGTCCGAGCCCACCAGCTGGTGTTGCCCCCCTGCGACGTGGTGATCAAGGCTGTCTCGGAGTATGTCAGCGCCATCAAAGACCCCTACAACCTGGATGCCGTGGGGAGAGATGTCTTCAAACACTCTCAGGTGAGCTGGGAGGGGCCTGGCTTGCTGACTGGAGCTGCTGATCTGGTCCCCTGGCGCGCCGTGAGACCCCTCTAACCGAGATCGGGGGGGGCCTGGTGTGCCCTGGGCCGTGAGACCCCTCCGGCCAAGATCGGGGGCCCCTGGCGTGCCGTGAGACCACTCTGAGCAAGATGGGGGTCCCCGGCACGCTGGCTTCTGCCCCATCTCTTTTGGGGTCTGACTCCCAAGCCCCACTGGGCTAACACTGCAGCCCTGTGTCACTCTGTAGCGTCAGACGGGGCAGAGCAGCTCCTGCTTTTTGAGAGGGTGGGTTCGATTTCCGGGGTGGGGCTTAATGACACAGCCCCAGTATTGGGCCCCTCTTAGCCCCCAGTTCCCCAGCCAGTCTCCTGTCTGCTTTGCTCCCCCAGTCCAGGACGGAGGATAAGATCGAGCGCTTCAAGAAAGCCGTGAACTATTATTCGGTGACTGCCAAGATGCCACCGGCTCCTGTGGGCCCATCCTCGTTTGTACGTGAGTATCTGGCAGGGGCTGTTCCCCACAGCGCCCCCTGCTGGGAGAGGCTGGGGCTGGAGTAGCTGGGAGCCCCCCACACAGCCAGCACCCTGACCTGCTCCCCACAGTGCCTCCTGCTCTAACCACTAGCCCCCACTCCCCTCCCAGAACCAGGCAGAGAACCCAGGAGTGCTGGCTGCCCCCACTAACCACTAGGCCCCACTCCCCTCCCAGAGCCAGGCAGAGAACCCAGGAGTCCTGGCCACCCCCTGCTAACCCCCACTCCCCTCCCAGAGCCAGGCAGAGAACCCAGGAGTCCTGGCCGCCCCCCGCTAACCGCTAGGCCCCACTCCCCTCCCAGAGCCAGGCAGAGAACCCAGGAGTCCTGGCCGCCCCTCCCGCTAGCCCCCACTCCCCTCCCAGAGCGAGGCAGAGAACCCAGGAGTCCTAGCCGCCCCCCGCTAACTGCTAGGCCCCACTCCCCTCCCAGAGCCCGGCAGAGAACCCAGGAGTGCTGGCTAACCCCCACTCCCCTCCCAGAGCCCGGCAGAGAACCCAGGAGTCCTGGCCGCCCCCCCGCTAACCCCCACTCCCCTCCCAGAGCGAGTTAGAGAACCCAGGAGTCCTGGCTGCCCCCCGCTAACCACTAGGCCCCGCTCCCCTCCGCATGCTGAGCTGGTTTTGACGCCAATGCCAGCCCCGCTCTGTGTCTCAGTGCCAGGCTATGGATCCAACCACTTCGGAGGAGCAGCCCCTGCACAGCACAGCCCGGTGGGATCCCTCCCCATGGGGAAGCCGATGGTACGTTCCAGTCCGGGGTGGGGAATGGGACTGGGGTCTCTGGAGTCAGTGGGTTGAAGTGGGGGTGGGGCAGGCTGGGAGTCAGGACTCCTGGGTTCTCTCCCCCACTCTGGGAGGGGAGCGGGGTCTGGTGGTTAGAGCGAGGGGAGAGGGGGTTGGAGCCAGTATGCCTGGGTTCTCCTCACTCTATCAGGGGAGTGGGGTCTGCCACTTTTTGCTCACCTCTTTCTCTTTCTCCGCCTCCCTCCCCAGTTCCCCCACCACCTGGGGCCAAAGATGCAGTACCAGCCGCCGGCCCCTCCCTCCTCCTCCTCCTCCTCCTCGGCCGCCTCCTTCCCCCCGGGCCCCAGTGCCAGCCTCCTCTTCTCCCCACACCCGCTCGGAGACGTGCCCCCCTTTAACGAGGACCCCATCCTGAAGGGCGGCGAGTTCAACAGCTGGCCCAGCGCCTACGACGCCAAGTTCCCCCACCACCACCGGGGCCCCAAGCCCTCCCCTTCCTCCGTGCCAGCCTCCTCCCCCTCCTCCTCCTCCGATGGCGAAGAGCACAACGGGGGCAGTGCCAAGTGAGTGCGGGCTAGTGGTTAGAGCCAGGTCAGCAGGAGCCAGGACTCCTGGGTTCTCTCCCCAGCTCTGGGAGGGGAGTAGGGTCTAGGGGTTGGCTCAGGGGGGCTGGGATCCAGGACGCCTGTGTTCTTTCCCTGGCTCTGGGAGGGGAGTGGGGTCTGGTGGTTAGAGCAGGGGGAGAGGGAAGCCAGGCTGGGTTGTCTTCCTGGCTCTGAGAGGGGCGTGACTCACCACCTTCCCCGTGTCTCCTCCCCAGCCACGTCTCCGAGGTGCTGCAGCCCAAGTCTGGCTGGGAGGGGCCCGGTGCCGAGAAGCTGAGCCGGGGCTGGGGGCAGGTGGGGGGCTCCGGCGACACAGACGGGCCCCTGGCTGGGCCTGAGCCCTCCATCCCCTCGCTGCTTTCCATGGCCACCCGCAACCACATGGACATAACCACCCCCCCGTTGCCCCCTGTCGCCCCTGAGGTCTTGCGGGTGGCTGAGCACCGGCACCGACGCGGCCTCATGTACCCCTCCATCTACCATGTTCTTACCAAGGTGAGCCTGGCACCAGGACTTCTGGGTTCTCCACCTGGCTCTGGGAGGGGAGTGGGGGCTGGGGGTGCTGGGAGCCAGGACTCCTGAGTTCTCAGTCCCTCTCCTGACGTTCCGGTGTAGGGCGAGATCAAGCTCCCAGTGTGCATCGAGGATGAGTGTAATACTGAGTTGCCTCCAGCCGCCATCCTCTTCCGCGGCGCCCGCCAGCATATCTATGGGGTGCTGTTCGGCGTGGCTGAGAACCAGCGCCGGGTGGAGCGCCTGGCCATCCGCCGCCGTATCCCCACAGAAGGTAGGGGCCCCCGTGGCAGAGAGCTGTAGCCTCCGGACCCCTAGGTTCCGTCCCCAGCTCTGAGAGAGGAGGGGTCTAGTGGTTAGAGCAGTGGGGGCTGGGAGCCAGGACTCCTGGGTTCTTTCCCCAGCTCTGAGAGGGGAGTGGAGTCTGGTGGTTGGCAGTGGGGACTGGGAACCAGGATTCCTGGGTTCTCTTCTTGGCGCTGGGAGGGGAGTGGGGTCTAGTGGATTGGAGCAGGGAGCCAGGACTCCTGGGTTCTTTCCCCGGCTCTGAGAGAGGAGTGGGGTTCAGTGGTCGGGAGGGGCTGGGAGCCAGGACTCCTGGGTTCTCTCCCCAGCCAGGAGAACCTGAACCCTTCCCCCTCTCATTGCCTCTCAGTGCCGCCTGTGATCATCAAGGAGTGGGCGGCGTACAAGGGGAAGTCCCCGCAGACGCCAGAGCTGGTCTCGGCCCTGGCCTTCCGCGAGTGGACCTGCCCCAACCTGCGGAAGCTGTGGCTGGGGAAGGCGGTGGAGGACAAGAACCGGCGCATGAGGGCCTTCCTGGCCTGCCTGCGGGCCGACACGCCCGGCATGTTGAACCCCGCCAACGTACCCACGCACCTGCTGCTGATGTGCTGCGTGCTACGGTGAGCGGGGGCAGGGCGGGATGTGTGGGGTGACAAGCAACACAACCAGGCCCCCACTCTAACCACTAGACGCCACTCCCCTCCCAAAGCCAGGGCGAGAACCCAGGAGTCCTGGCTCCCAGCCCCCTTGCTCTAACCACCAGCCCCCCCTCCCTTAGCCAGGGCGAGCTGCTCCGTGTGGGCATGCCAGGCCTGGCCGGGTTCACGATCTCTCTTCCGTTTGCAGTTACATGATCCAGTGGCCCGGAGGGAGGATCCTTCATAGGCACGAGCTGGACGTGTTCCTGGCTCAGGCGGTTTCTTCTCAGCTCTACGAGCCGGATCATCTGCAGGAGCTGAAGGTAGGGGGCCGCCGCAACGTTCCACGGGGCACAAGCAGCCGTGTCTCCTCACTTCTCCAGCCTGGGGTGCATCGCACCCCGCTTCGCTGTGACAACAACTGCTCCTGGCCGGCCCACGCAACCACCCGCCTCGGCGTCACTGCCTGCTGAGTTAAACCAATGCTCCGGCTGGTCCCTCACCGACTACTCCCAGCCCCATACCTTCCTCTGGACGGTGGGTCTCGTCCTGCCCTGTCTCTCCCGGACATTGCAGGCTCCTCAAAGGAAACTGACCTGCCTGGACCTCATTCTCTCTGGTGGAGGTTCCCAAACATGCTGGGATAGAGAAAAGAATCCAAGAAGCTGATTAACCCCAGGCAGAAAGATTTGAAGTGATGACAGGTAGGGAGACGTGAAAGTCACACTGGGTCCCAAAGAAAATAAAAGGAGAGAAGATACAAACTGGCACCTAACGTAACAAGCTAGGGGAACTTCAAAGCAAAAAGGTTTCTCTCCCTATAAGGAGCCCACTGGCTTGATCTTTCTGCCAGGACCCTGGCCCCAGTTCAGTGATGCTTCATTTGTCTTTCAAATGGGGCTGCTGCCGTGAGTAGAGATGAGGGGCGAACATGATTTGGGGTCCTCTGTTTCCATTCGTATACCCCTCTCCCTTCCTTGAGGATTGTCTCTAGCTGGGGCGCAGGCGACAGCCAGTCTGTGGGCTGGGAAACCCCAGCCGTATCTTTGCCAATGTGTAAAGTTCTTGCTCGCACCCTTCTTCCCGCCAAAGATTGGCCTCTTACCCAGGTGATAGTCTGCTTTATTATGCTGTCACCTGGCTGGGCCATTAGTGTGTCCCTTGTCTCTGAGGAACTGGTTTGTGCCTGCATGTCACGGTGATGTTATACAGTGGAGTCTCATAACTTGCCATACAACATCCATAGAACATACACATATTTTACCGGGACAATAATGTTCAGAAGATTACGAGTTGTCAAATGATACCTCGCAAGGCACGTTTTGTACACAATTTATCCTAGTCTGTAAAAGCGGTGAATATGGAGTACAGTTGGTGACAGCCAGCACTGGTGCTGTTTGGGAGAAAGGTGAATGGGAGCGGGGTGCAGGGTTAGTATAGGGAGTCTAGCAGCCAGGACTCCTGGGTTCTCTCTCTAGCTCTCACCGGAGAATATGCGGGAGTTATTCCTTTACTAGATTAAAAACTGCTGATCTGCTCTGTTCCCCAGCTGCCCACATCTCAACGCCGGGTGAGCCTCCCCATGCAGTGTTCTGTGTGGCTGTTCACCAGCTGCCCTGCCCCAGAAGTGGCTGCACTCCTTCCTAAGTTAAAGTGATGGGAATGGTTCCCTTGCAGATCGAGAAGCTGGATGCCCGGGGCGTGCAACTGGCAGCCCTTTTCATGAGTGGAGTAGATATGGCTCTGTTTGCCAACGACGCCTGTGGGCAGCCGGTGCCCTGGGAACACTGCTGCCCCTGGATCTACTTCGATGGCAAACTCTTCCAGAGCAAGCTCATCAAAGCCACCCGTGACAGGGCTCCCCTCATTGATCTGTGTGACGGACAGGTACGGGTCAGGACACCTGGGTTCTCTCCCTGCCTCTGGGATGGGGGGTGGGGTCTAGTGGGTTAGAGCGGAGGGCCTGGGAGCCAGAACTCCTGGATTCTATCCCCGGTTCAGGGAGAGGAGGGGAGGGAGGGTCTAGTGGGTTAGAGCGGTGGGGCTGGGAGCCAGGACTCCTGGGTTCTGTCCCTGTCTCTGCGGGGGGAGAGTGGGGGAGGGGGTTTGAGAGGTTGCGCCTCTTGGTCTGGAAGTACCTGGATGTTCTGACATTGGGGCAGGCTGTGGGGGAGGGGCAGGAACGTGGGGGATGAAGTCAGCTGGATTCATCTCCCCCTGTCCCCAACTTTCCTCCCCAGACGGAGCAGGCGGCCAAAGTGGAGAGGATGAGACAGAGCATCCTGGAGGGCGTGAACTTCAACCGCCAGGCCCCGCCCCCTCTGCTGCCACCCCCTCCCTTTGTGCCTGCCATGGCTGCGCCCTTCTATTCGATGCCCCTCTACCCCCGCACCACGGGCTCTGCGCCGCTGCCACCCCCAGGGAGGAGCAGAGGGCTCACAGGTGAGAGATGGTGTATCCCCTGAGCCGTCTCCCTGCCCCTTTGCTCGGTGGCCTCACTCACCGCAGGGCATTGGTGGCAACGGTGGGATCCCCAGATGGCTGGATTGTGTGCCCTCTTGAAGGCAGGGGTAGGGGAGGCCTCTCTTCTCCCCCCTCCAGTTGTACATATGTGGAGTGTGGGGAGCTGGTGGGGTGCTCCAGAGCAGTGGGGTTGGGGGGCATCATCCTATTGAGATGCATCGGGGCAGATTCCCTCTGTCAGGGCTATCGGCTCAGGCTCTCTGAAGACTCAGGCAGGGATCGGTTATGCCAAGGGCAGTTCACACCTCTCCCAGTGACCGGCTCAGGCTCATGCGGACCCTGTTTCTGACCTGAAAGATGTTGTTCTGCTACTGTTCCATATCTGCTGGGGCCTGGACATGACCCTAGTGTCACCTGTCACTCATCTCTCTCCCCCCCCCCCGTCTCCGCTTCCCTAGGTCTCCACCCCATCCCGCCTCAGGGGGGCAAGCTGGAGATCGCCGGCATGGTCGTTGGCCAGTGGGCGGGCAGTAAGCCCTCGCGGGGGCGGGGCTCCTTTGGGATGCAGGTGGTGTCTGTCGGGGGGCCAGGCAAGGGGTAAGTATCACAGCACTGCTGAGGGGTGGGCTGGTGTTATGAATTACACATGGGAGGACACGCACACAACTGCTGCGAATTACACCTGGGAGGACACGCACAGTTCAAATCTAGGCTGAGGCACATAAACAAAGTCCACAACTGCAGAGTTCCCAAAAGACATTAAGTTTATTACCCTCGAGCGTGGTGCCCCCCTGCTAGCCAGGAGGGGACCCTGAATACAGATTATACAAAGGTTATATACTTTTTAGCAAAGCATGTTGCCCTCGTGCATTGGAAACCTTAGCCAATAAACAAACCCTTGTCTTATCTACCACCTATCCCTGCTTGGTGCATTCCTCGTGCTATACCAGTATGTTAATTACACAGCATGGTCCTAAAGCCATGCATCAGTAAATAGGATGGGAGGCCTCACATCAAGGCCAAGAGACAGGGAGTTAGAGACTGACAAAAACCAGATACTGGGAGTCAAGGCAGGCTGGAGACAAGGAGGATTTTCACAGGGATTCAGTATCTAAGGATCACTCCTCCTGGTGTATGATGTGCTGGCATTTAAACAATGGTGGGCCCCAAACCAAAAGGGAGTCACATGTGCTAACTTTTCCTTAACAGTCTTCCCTTTCTTTTTGTAGGTCAGTAAGCTATATGGGGGCTGAGTAACCGCGCTGCAGGGTTAGCAACTGCCGACCGAACACACTGCAGCATTGTAGGCATACAAAAAATAACCCAAAAACGATAACAGTCAAAAAATGTAAATACAAAATACGCCGTCCCCAAGTCCCCACATCCAGTAGCCGTGAGGTGAGCCAGTCCCAGACCTCCTGGAATCCAGCACTGGTAGTGTCGAGGCTGATGTGGTGGAATAGGGCTGCCTGTTGCTTGAGGACGTGGATGTCAGTTTCCACCCTATGGTGCTGATTTACAAATACACAACAGCTTGAGTTGACCAGAGCACAAACCCTGCCCTGATTTGCAAGGAGATAATCCAGGGCTAGGTGGTTTTGCAATGTAGTTTGGGATAGCTGGGTGACTTCAATTTGAAGGGCAGATAGAGCATCTGCAGTAGCATTTGCCATTCGTTTCAAAGCAGCTGAAATGTTAACTAGAGCTTTTTCCAGCTCACTTACTCCCAACCATGGCAGAAACCAATGCACAAAGGAGTGAAAGCCTCTGGGCTGTTGAGAAAGGGGGTTTAAAGGAATACTTCGTCGGTCCCACCATACTAGATTGCGGATCTCTCTCCGGGTCAGGTTCTGGTGAACTGTCACGGCGGGTACTATAGCCCCTAAGGTACATGGACCACACCATCCTGCTGGGAGAACCTTATAGGCTGTGTGATTACATAACCAATTCCAGCCAGACCCCTTGGGGACTGGCCACGGGGTTCTGGAGTAGGTAGAGGGGCCTCCCGCACCAGAGCTGATTTGGGTGGTGTCCTTGCACCCCACAAAATTCCCTACAAAAACTGTATTTTCTATGCCCTTACGTCGTGACACACATAAAGCATAATTACCCTGGGCCACCATATCAATAGACCATATTTGGATTGTAACATTCCAGTTAAATGTAGTGTTTGCCCATAGCTTAGTTTGGAGTGTTCGATTAAGGGGGATAGGTACCCCTACCAACAGGACCCCTGACCTAAATATGTGGGGGTATGAATACAAATCCAACACTGCGTTCGATTTACACCCTGTTTGATAGCGCGGGTTAAATTCAAGAAGCTATTGCCCTCCCATCCTTGTACTGGACTTGGGAATAGGGAGAGGAACCCCCCAGGCAAACCATACCAATGTCGGCATCCTCCTTTATACCATACAAAAAACACTACCCCCAATGTAAGTCCAATAAACAGGAACACAAAAAGTCCTGGTGGGCTCTGAAGGTCCCAGTAGCTGGAAAGCTTAGTCCATGGGTTGGTCGTGGTGTCATTCGTGAAGTGGCTCGTCCAATGGCTTGTCAGGGTCAGGTGGGGGTCCCAGCGCCAACTTAACGTAGCTATGATGGAGCCAGGAACCTTTACCTGCAAAGGAGTGGTGGCAGATGGTGGGAGTAATGTTCGTGGCAGTAAGGTGTTTTTGGTATTTATACTTGCCTACCAGCACAGGTTCCAGCCTCTGGAATAAACCCACCCCATCACTTTACTTCACATTCCCAAGAATACATCCCGCAACTTCCTCCCTGCCAATGTACAATGCTCCGTCTTTGCCATCAAGGCCAATTCTCAGTGTCTTTTGCAGTCAGGAATCCTTGGATTTTGATGGTTTTAGCAGAGCAGGCGTTTCTTCTTTTTTCTTGGAACAGTCATGGTTTTGCATTATACAGGGGAGAGGTTACTAGCACGTCACCCTGCCGTGCTTTGGTTTCTTTAGCAAATACTGAATGCAGGTTAGCTCTGTCAGTGGACAAGGGGGAGGTGACTAGCACTTCACCTTGTTTTTTTTCCTGCTGTCCAAAAGGAGGAAAGAAAAAAAAACCCAGGAGGGACAGGCTGATCAGTAGTCGAAGTGAAGTCATCTCGAGGTGGAGGGGTCTTTTTGCAGTAAGAAGCATGGGTCCAAGCAGTCAGTCCTTGGCACTTCACAGTGGTGTTGGTAGTTAGCAGGACTTAATAAGGGCCTTTCCAGCATGGGGCCAGAGTAGTCTTTTGTTGATGGACCTTTATGTAGACCCAGTTACCTGGTTTTAACAAATGGCAGGTTTGCTCAGGATCCTTGCAGCAGGACTTCTTTCACCTGTAAATACAGAGACCTAACACATTTTATTAATGTCTGGCAGTGTGGTGCAGATCTCACAGCTGCTTGGGCACATTCAAGCCCCCCTCTTTCTTGGCTGTTAGCCAAATCCTAGCTGTGAGTAGTGTCCTTGGGCAGGCCAGTGTCTTATCTTTGGACCGAGCCTGCCAGCTACAGTGTTGAATTAGTTTGTCCTCCGTTTTATTTTTTTTTCCCCTTCTTGGCTTTTATTAACCTGCAAAGGAAGCTTTCACTTTTTACTTATACACCTTTGTTTAAAAAGGAACACATGTACATTGCCCATTATACAGCACTTAATGTTATTGTTTAATGTATGCCACATACACCCTTTTAGGAAAATGACTTTATTACAGAGCTTTGGAGCAACAAGCCAGGACAAGCACACCCGCTTTTGAGGAAGCCGCTTGGTACAACCTCTGGTGTCCAATAGCTTTCCTCCCTCCCCAGCCCTCTGGCTAGAAATGTGAGGTAGCCAGAAGGATCTCATGTATAATATGGGGAGTGGGTTAACCTTTCATGTCCTTGATTCCAAAGACTGATGGTGTGCAAATTTTAACAACAATTTTTTTTAATTAAAAGATCTGGCCAATGAATTTTTTTTTTTTTTTTACTAAAGCAAATGTATTAAACTTTAGTGTATATTCAAAGTTGAATAAAACGAGTATCTGCATTTTGATTTAACCCTTCTATTTAGTTTTAAACTAAACTGTCCTATGAAAAATTAAACACAGCAATTCTGGCCACAAGACAAACAGCACAAGACAGGACATAGAACACAGAACAGAATTCCTATTGTGCCAGTAAATTTATGAGATGTTGAATTGCTTTTCAGCTGGCATCAGTTTTCTCTGATTTTTTGAAAGACGAAAAAAAACCACAGATCTACCCCTTTTGGGCAGTCAGTCATTGCTTAAAATATTTCCTTTTTATACAGATACCCTTGTTAATTGCAGGCAAAACAGAGGAATTACCCATATTTTCTTGTATTTGTTTTATAGGCAGCCCAGGTTTCAGTGGCCTCTACCTTATCAGTTAGGTAATTTACATTAAAACAAATGCTTTCCGGCTTGCTTTTGGATCCACAGGTTAAAGATTCTTACTCTAAAAAGGGCACAATAAACTTTACCAGACTTTTGATTGCCTTTTACTTTTAACTCCTGCTGTCAAACACACAGCGACCTGAAAAGGAAGACACCACCTATTGTAGCCCCTTGGAGCCTAATAAGATATTTAATTAAGTAGCACTGTATAATTGCATTTCTTTGGAAAAGGGCCCATTTTTTTCCAAAATGGCTGCAAAGAAACCAAGAATTCTTTTTCTTTCCAGTATTTCACAAAGTTCAACTGCTTAATTCTTTCCAGCAACTAAAGAGTTAACTTCTTACTTTCCTTTCTTAAATCACTTGCTTATTTCCCAAAACGACACCCAATTGACTTAGATTTTACCATTTCAAGTATTATTCTGGGATTTACGTTTTCCATTCCTGTAATTATTTACTCCTCTTTTTTCACTATGACCTCCAAGTTTCCAACCTGTTTTCCAATCTCTCTATCTGTTGCCTGCCCGCTTGGGCCGATCCTGTTTTTTTTTCTCTGAACTGTCCCTTCCATGAGCACCAGCTTTGTTTCACTACCATATTAACAAGGAGGGTAGGCTTCTTAACTAGCCCCCAGCACTCCTGGTCTCTTTTCTTAAATATTTTCACTTACAAGGGCTACCCGAGTCCTACCCCCATGAGGCTTGTCACCTGAACAGAAAGCACGGCTAATTGGCAAGCAAGGAGGTGACGGGCATAAGTCAGAAAGCCAAGGGTAAGCCGGAGGAGGGGCAGAAGCAGGCATAGCACAGAGCGGGGTTGGAAACCCCTGAGATTAATAAGAAAAGGAGGAGGAAAGAGGAGTCCTTTTGCATGTGCATAAGCCCAGTTGTCCCATACATACCAATAATCCATCTGGGCTGGAGCTTTGTTTTCCAGCCTTTTCCTAAGTGCTGTTAATTTTTCCCCAGCAAAGGAACCATCCGGTGGCCAGTCAAAAGGTGTTTGAGTTGTTAGTGCTGGCCACTCAATCTTGCACAAGATTACAGCTTTTTTTTTTACCTAACCCTTTGGTGCCAGAAATATTCCCCCAATTCTCGAGAATTTCAGCCAAAGGGGTCCCCTTACTTACACTCTGCCCAGAACCCATAATGGGCTACCAAAAGGACACCAAATGTGCCACCTTATCGCCTAAGCGACGGCTCACAGCCCCCCTCCTCGGAGTTCTCAAAGGTGAACTCACCCTGTGCCGCCTGGAGCTGTCCGAGAGGAGGAATGTAGTCTCGCTTGTTGGGGCGAGCCTAGAGTCCCTTCGTGGTCGCCAAAACTGTTACGAATTACACCTGGGAGGACACGCACACCAGTGCTGCGAATTACACCTGGTAGGACACGCACAGTTCGAATCTAGGCTGAGGCACATAAACAAAGTCCACAACTGCAGAGTTCTCAAAAGACACTAAGTTTATTATGCTCGAGCGTGGTGCCCCCCTGCTAGCCAGGAGGGGACCCTGAATACAGATTATACAAAGGTTATATACTTGCATGTTGCCCTCGTGCATCGGAAACCTTAGCCAATAAACAAACCCTTGTCTTATCTACCACCTATCCCTGCTTGGTGCATTCCTCGTGCTATACCAGTATGTTAATTACACAGCATGGTCCTAAAGCCATGCATCAGTAAATCAGGATGGGAGGCCTCACATCAAGGCCAAGAGACAGGGAGTTAAGAGACTGACAAAAACCAGATACTGGGAGTCAAGGCGGGCTGGAGACAAGGAGGAGGATTTTCACAGGGATTCAGTATCTAAGGATCACTCCTCCTGGTGTATGATGTGCTGGCATTTAAACAATGGTGGGCCCCAAACCAAAATGGAGTCACATGTGCTAACTTTTCCTTAACACTGGAGAGAGGTTTCGCTGGCTGGGCCAGCATCTTCTCCTTGGGTCATCTCGGCACTGGGCGAGTCATTGGTGTGTGGCGTTCTGTGCAGCCGTTCGCCAGCCGCCCCGCCCCAGAGACGGCTGCATCTCCACGTTGGGCGAACCATCCCTGTTCTCATGAATTATGCTTAGTATTATTTGTAATTATTAGAACTATTAATGACCATTGTTGTTCATCCTCGTTAACGTCACCATGGTTATTAGGCCTGTTACTTAATTACTCTTATTACGGGGGTGTCAGTGTAACAACCCTGCTGCTAGATCATCAGTATTATTGTTTTCCGCCCTGTTCCACCCCAGACGCAGTCGAGACGGGTCTGGAAAACTCCCCAAAGGAAACAAGAAACTGAGCAAGCAGGTACATGTTTCTGATTTTCCCTCAGCCCCACTGGTCTGGACCCTCCCCCCAACCAAGGAGAGACCCCAGCCCTTCTCCGTGCCCCCCATCCCCCCACAGCTGGGTTGCTGTCCCCATGCAGTGTTGTGTGCGGCCGTTCCCCAGCTGCCCTGCCCCAGAGCTGGCTGCATCTCAGCACCGGGCATACTGGGATGGGATTCCAGCGGGTGTCCGATTATGTTGCACTTCTCTTCTCCACAGGGCTCATTGGAGGGAGCAGCCAAAGCAGCGGAGTTGCAGAGCGGGCAGTCCCCGTCGCAGGTGAACGGGGAGGAGGATTCGGGGGGCGGTCCCTGCCCCCCAGCCCCATCACAATGTGCCTTAGCCAGAGACGCTGATCCCTGCAATGCTGAGGGCCAGTACTGCGGGCGGCTGGCCCAAGAGGTGGATCGCGGCCCCGACACCAAGCTGCCCCTCCCAGCTCTGCAGAAGGAAGAGTGATGGGGACCTGATTCGGGGATGGGTGGGGCTTTCCAGGGGGGTGAGAGCGGGGCCTGGAGGGTGAAAGCCTCAGGGTACCATGAGGACAGTGGGGTTGGAAAGGCAGCACCCCCGTGCATTGTGGGGGATCGTCCCCTAATTAGAGGGATGATCTCCTACAGCGCCCCAGTGCATTGTGGGAGGATGTGTACCTGTTTCGCTACCCCCGCCCCCTCCTGGCACTGACCCCCCCCATCAGGTCCGCAACATGGCGTATTTTATTATTTTTTTATTTTAATATTTGTGGGGTGGGGAGCTGACGGTTTTTAGGGTTTTTAACATATTATACATAGCCCCTCCCCCGGCTCTTGCAGCAGGGGGCAGGGAGAAATGCTGTTAAATAAAGGGGGAGCCGTTAAAAGGAAGCCAGCCAGGATGAATCAAAGCGAGGGGGGAGGGGTGACATTTGGGGGCTCAACCCAGGCTGCTAAGGGGTCGTGGCGCCCCCTGCCCTGCAACACGGTGTGCCCTATATGCCCCGGCACCTGCAGGCAGCTGAGGAGCGCACCAGTCATGCCCCTCGCTGCTCTGGGGGGAGCCCCAAAATGTCACGGGGGGGTGGGGAGGCAGATTTCCCCAATATTTGGTGGGTGCAGATGCCCCCAGCCCGTGTTCGTTTTGGGCGGCGCAGAGGTTCATACGTTACCCTGGGGGCGAGTTCGGGGCAGACGTGGTGACGGCGGAAATCTGCCCGGGCTTTGTACAGAAAGAAGAGAGATTATATTTACAGAGACAGATTCTATATAGAAACTACGTATCTCAGGGGGAAAGGGGGAATTCCCTTGTCCCCAGCCGCAGCTCCAGAGCTGTCCACGTCGGACCCAGGGGGGCAGGGGCAGTCGGGGGTCCCTCCAAAACCAGACAGGTCCCCCTTTGCTTCCGCGGAGTCCCCCATCCTGGCTGCAGTTCCCAGCAGGGCTGATCAATGGAGGGTGGAGGAGGGGTTCAGGTTGGTGACCCATGGGGAGGGGTGGGCAGGGATATTGTGCTGGGGGCTATTAGGGTTTCTGTCCCATGGGAGGGGAGTGCAGGGACTTGGAGGCTCACTGACCGGGGATGTATTGGTGCAGAGGGGGGACCCCTTTAAAGACCCATTAAAATCTGGACCATACAGGGTGGAAAATTTGAAGGTTTTGTGGACTATCCTACCCCCTGCCCCGACTCTAACTTCAGGCAGGGGGGCTGGTGGTGAATTCCTATCCTGGCCCCCCAGACGTGTATAAAAACTGGGCAATGCGAATCCACTCTTGACCAATCCACGCCCCTGTCGGCACAGGAAGGCTTGAATTCCCCTGTGCTGCACGTGGCTCGGTGTGGTCCTGGATCCTTCATTTTCTGAGCACGTCACGTCCCTGGTAGCCCTGGCTGCCGGGCAGAGACGGCCAGGCCGTGGGTATTTGGGGAACAGGGAGGGGTTGGGAAAGAGCCCAGATCTTGATAAAACTTATTTTCCCCTCCCCTCGGGGTTGGGGGGATGGGAGGAAATCTGAACACCCCGTTGTTTGATCGGGGCACTGAACCCTTTTAACCTGACTGATACGCCAGCAAAGACTCCGGAAAACTATCTCCGGACTCTGATTACTTGAGCTTTCGAACTGAGGCCAATTCAGAATCCCAACGCTCAGAAGACGCCTGCCCACCTGAGGCAGCTCATCGGCAGAGCGATCTTCGACGCGCGCCACCACTTGGAGCCGTCACCCTGTAGTTTTTTTTATAACTTTAACCATGTTTCAAAGTCAGACCTCAGATCAGGCCTCTCTGAATGTCTGGAGACAATCGGCCGTGTCTGCGAATCACGAAGGAGTTAATCTGAAGCGTTTGGGGTTGGGAATCTTCAGGGCAGACGCCTGGAGTTGCAATCACTTTTATTGCTGGAATAACCCCCCTTTTTTGGGGGAGGGGAGAGATATGATTTGAAGGACACTCGGCATTTTACAGAACTTATCCCAATTCAGTGCAGCCATTTTTTCTCCTCTGAAATCCGGAAAACGAAACCCTAAATCACAGCCTCCCAAATGGCCTCTGCTAAACTCCCAGGGGGAAATTCTGAATCGCATCTGCCAGTCATTGGTGCTTTGGAAGATTTGTAGTGTTTGCCGTCCCAGAGATTTTAAACACGGAGACGCTTTGGGGTGCAGAGTAGAGCTGTGGAAATGATTTGAGAGGCGTAAGCAGCCCGCTGTGTTCGGAAGGTCTAGAGGGGACTGGATTCTGCTGGAGAACCTTTGGCAGTCACTGTGCTACAGGGCTCTTCTTTAGTCTGGTGGGGAGAGGCTGACTGAAAAGCAAGAGGCAGGAGGCTGAAGGCAGACCAATACAAATTGAAAATAAGGGACCAATTCTTACCCGTCAAGGTGATGAACAGCTGGGACGAACTCCCAATGGAAGTGGCGCGTTCTCCAGCTCTTGGGGTCTTGCCGTCCAGGCGAGATTAAGTGACATAAACTAAGCTGAAAACACAGAGATAAGCATCCTGCCTGGCAGGGATGAAGCAGTCTTGACTAGATCGGCGGAGAGTCACCTTTTAGATTTACACTGGAAATAAAATTAGGGCAAATCTGAACCTCGGATGGGGATTTGAACTGATCCGAGTTGGGGCTGCTGGCTTGGTTGGCTTTGCAAAAGCCCCTTTCTTGGCACCATTCAGTGGAATCACCGATTCCCCGCACTGGAAATCGCTTGTTCCCTTTGGAAAACCATGGTCAGTTTCTTCGCCTTTTCTGGATCTGCTTTGGGGGCTCAGTTCCCACCCACGCTGCCTTTCCTGATGTTGTGAAGTGCCCTGCAAAGCTGACCGGAGGTAAGAAGTTCCCCTTCTTTCACCGTTGGCGTTCAAGAGGCCTCGACTGCCCCACCTAGCAAGGCACTGTTCAGCTTAGCTTGTCGAAGAACAGCTGAGGAGATGATTTGGGAATCCTGTTGTTGGAGGTTTTTAGGGACAGGTCAGACAAACCCCTGTCAGGGATGGTCTAGGTTTATTTGGTCCTGCCTCTGTGCCGAGAGCTGGACTGGACTACCTCTTGAGGTCCCTTCCGGCCCATGGAGTCGTCCTTGCTCCTGGCCTGGAACACCCTGTGTTTCCATGTCCAAGGCTGGAACTCGAGTCTTGCGCAGTGCAGGGCGTTCGGTTTCGCTGAGCCCGAAGATGGCGGTTGGCCTAAAGGAGACTGAGCAGGTGTGAGGGGCCGCAGGGAATCCATTTAGGTGAGACGTGCCCAGATGATGCCAGCAGGCCCAGGCTGCAGTGGAAGATGAAACTTCCCCATTGCCAATCTGTCGATGCTCTGCGTAGCAGCTCCAAGCACCTTATCCAGGGTCCCGTCTCCAGCCAGGACTGGTCCCAGCTGCTTCAGAGAAGGTGGAAAAGCCCCAGACAAACCCATCAAAGCCCAGAGTCATGTGTGCGGGAAATTCCTGTTGGCTGAAGTGTGCGCTTGGCTTGCTGCAGGCGTCGTGTCTGGCAGCCCAGGGCAGTGGAAACCAGCGGACAAAGGCAGGAGGAGAGGTATTTCCTCCCAGTTTCAGCCCCCAGTGAGTGGTGGAATCGAGAGGACGCACCTCTCTCTCTCTCAGCTGTCAGGCTGGCTGCAGGAGTGACTGGTGAAAGTTGCTGGCCTCGTGTGTCAGAGCTCGGCTTGGCCGGTCGTTCATAAGAGCCTGGGGTATGTTGGAGGCTTTGGGATTGTGCTGCTAAATTTCTCCATGGGTTTTTTTCTGTATCTAGGTGAAACATTTTATGACTAGCATGGAGCCCGTTTCCTCTGCTGGTGTCAATTGGGGATTCCCACAGCTGGGAGCCTGGCCCCATTGACCCAGCGGAGCTACGGTCCATTGATCCCAACTGGGGGTCTGGCCCCATTGACTCCATGGAACGATGGATGATGGACCCCAGCTGGGGGTCTGGCCTCACTTACTGCAGTGGAGTTACACCCGTGTACCCCAGGTGGGGGTCTGGCCCATTACAGCTCTTTGTGTATTTAATCTGGGCAGCTTTTTCCCTTGTGAGCTGGAGAGGAGTGCGTGGGTTGGACCCTTGGCTTGGCCCCAGTCAGCAGCATCTGAATTAACCCTTCTGCTCCCGGATTACGGCTTTCAACTCTGATCCAGCGAAGCCTCATGGACGAAGCCCACACCGAAGTGGAGTTTTCGGTTTCTTTTTCTTGCTGACTTGAAGCTTTAAAAGAGAACAAAACCACAAAGAAGTTTGAACCAACCCACCTGCAGTTCTCTTGACTTTTAAGCCAGCCAGTTTGCCATGGGCCAGGGTGTGGCTACTGATTTCCTACCTTTGGCCACTAAATCAACCGGCTGATGGTGTAAACTGGCCACTCCGACATTATTCTCCCACTCCTTGTCTGTGTGACTCGTGTTAACTCTCCGTGGATGTCTCAGTTTTCTCTCTGTGTCCCCTGTTGTGTGTCAGAAACTGGCCCCCAACCACTTTCTCTCGAATTTTCATTCGACCCCCACCCAGGAGAGAGAATTTCTCACAAATGAGACAAAACCCGTCCTCGGGAATTGTTTGTGGCCGGCTGGGGGAAATTGCTCAGACCATGGGCTGGAATTGAGCCAGGCCAGCCTGGAGGCGAATATAAAGTCTGACGGCACAGCTCTGGCCCCAGCGTCCGAGACTCTGTGCTCAGATTAGCTGGCCTTTCAGCTCTCGCCGCTGCCCCAGCCGCACGAGAGAAGCAACTGGGCAACAAGCGACCCTGGTTTTTTGGTTTTAATCTAGTTAGCGGAATTCAGTAGAGCCAGGTCTGGGCACTAGCTGTTTCCTGATCTGTATTTCTGCTAACTAGGCCTGGTCCCCTTTCTGTTCCCCCGGCCTCCCTGTCTCATGGCATCTTTCTCTTGTTGATTTCTTTTGCTGTTGATTTAATTTAACTTTTTAAAATCAAACCCCATTGCCCTGCCTGCAGGGTAGAAAATCCTTTGGGTTTATACTGCTATTTACGGTTAAGGGTTTTTTTAAATAATTTGTGTTGATGTTAAGAACGTTCCCTCCTCCCCTTTTGAAATAAAATTATTTCAATCTATCCATCTCCATACAATCTATCTATCTAATACACTTTCTATCTGTCTGTCTCCTCACCTGGGCATACACCTTTTTGACGATAGCCATAGCCCTTGTATGTTGCTACAAGCTTTTCTGGATAGAAACTAATGACTAGTGAGACTTTTTTTAAATCAAACCTCAGAAGTCTCAATTGTATTTTTTGGTTCTTAAATTGTAAACCAGCGGACTTTCCTTTCCACACTTTGCGCCCCCCCCCCCCATCCTTCAAATAACTCTGAAGCTTCCGGTTTTTGTAACTGTATCTATCCATATATTTTTCTCTCCCCAACTTTTAAAATGCTTTTAGCATAAGAACCTAGGTTTGGGGTTTGTTTTTTTGTTTTTTTTTGTTTAAACCTAAAAGTATCTTTCACTGAAATGAGCCGTCGGGTTATTTTCTTCCTTGCGATTTTGTCAATTTACAGTTGTGTGTTACATTTACGAGGGGAAAAAAAGCCAAGTAAGAAATTTCATGGTTTTTGTTGTTAATCTTATCATTTAAATTCTCTCCCACCCCTGTTTTTTTTTAAAGCTACTGACACGTTTATTAGTGGATGGATAAATGTTACCTCTACTTCCCTTGCACCTCAGCCCTATGACTGTTAAAAACCCTGTTGTCCTGCTAGCCCCAGATCCCACGACTTGCTCCCTAGTTTATCCATGTAAGTTGGGACGGGTCCCGCTTCGGCAGGAAAAAGTGGCAGTGGTGGGGACGCGTGGGAAGGCTGCGTGGCGGAGGCGAAGCCGGCGGGGAGGATGTCTTTGGGAACGTGGTTCGCTTGGGTGGATCTGGGCGCGTGGTACGGTCAGCTGCGACCGTGGAGAGAAGACTTACAGTACTTAATAAAAGTCTATTCTTTTAGTAAACCGCAGCTGAGCTGGATTGTTCTTCTGAGCGGCCGCTGAAGGCAGGGGGCTGGGAGCCAGGACTCCTGGGTTCTCTCCCCTGCTCAGGGAGGGCAGTGGGGTCTAGTGGTTAGAGCAGGGGAGGGGCTGTGGAGCCAGGACTCCTGGGTTCTCTCCCTGGCTCTGGAGGGCAGTGGGTCTAGTGGGTTAGAGCGGGGGTGGGCTGGGAGCCAGGACTCCTGGGTTCTCTCTCCGGCTCTGGGAGGGCAGTGGGTCTGGTGGGTTAGAGCAGGGGGCCTGGGAGCCAGGACTCCTGGGTTCTCTCCCTGGCTCTGGGAGGGGCAGTGGGTCTAGTGGGTTAGAGCGGGGGTGGGCTGGGAGCCAGGACTCCTGGGTTCTCTCTCCGGCTCTGGGAGGGCAGTGGGTCTGGTGGGTTAGAGCAGGGGGCCTGGGAGCCAGGACTCCTGGGTTCTCTCCCCGGCTCTGGGAGGGCAGTGGGTCTAGTGGGTTAGACTGGTGGTGGGCTGGGAGCCAGGACTCCTGGGTTCTCTGGGTGTGACACAAGTGGCCACATGCCACACTCAAGATGGCGACCAGGGCCCACACCTGAGGGTGTGTGGACTGGTGCCACTCCCAAGACGGCGACGACAGCTGCTGGCGTCAGGGCGGCCAGTCCCCCGCTGGGGGCCGGGTCGGACCGAGCCCTGAACCCCCGCGAGCTCACACTTGCCCTAGGTCGGGGCTGAATGTGCTCGTGCCACTCCCAAGATGGCGTCTTCGTCCTGTTCCCTTCCCAACATGGCCGCTTAGCCAGGAACGCTGCCACTTCCAAGATGGCGGCCATGGTCGAATTGTTGGCCAGTCCCAACATGGCTCAGTCTGAAGGCCACTCTCAAGATGGCCAATGTGTCCTGCTGCGTGAGGCCTGCCACTCCGACGATGGCCGCCGCTCCCTGGCCCGTGAGCGGTGTCAC